>NC_137908.1:27918479-28025979 GCF_963457725.1 Sprattus sprattus | reverse complement strand
TGTGTGTGAGAGAGAGAGAGAGTGTGAGAGTGAGTATGAGCGTGTGTGTGTGTGTGTGTGTGTGTGTGTGTGTGTGTGTGTGTGTGTGTGTGTGTGTGTGTGTGTGAGTGAGTGTGAGTGTGTGTATGTGTGTGAGTGTTTTCATATTTCTCATTGCCTACCTACCAAGACCCAAATGTTTAAAACCTGTGAAGGCACTCTGCAAATTAGACAACATTTAGTGGACCAATCCACATTTTGCACCATTTATGACCCCATACCAAGGTGGAGGTTGGGGTCGGGGGGCAGGAAGGGTCCTCTGGGGCAACTGGGGCTTACGTCTGGGATAGTTTAAAATGTCACAGATCCAACCTTAGGATGTCGTGTGCTGTTGCCTGCTGGTGATCTTGGAGACATTCCTTGAGGTTTTAGTTTTTTTGTCAGAGACTGGGAGTTAGGGCTGTGGTCCAGCCATTTGACTTAGAAGGATGTGCATCATTTAAAAATCTTAATTGCCAAATTAAACACAGAGGATCAAGCCTGAGGAAACCCCAGTGTGCTCCTTTGCTGAGGTCTGAGCTGATTTGCACTGGCTTTCTTGAGTGTGAGTTGGAAAGCCATGAAACACAACCCCAAATCACTGGTGTTGCATGCCCTGCCTTTTTGGTTTTAGTTTGTTAATACTTTTGTATCTGTCTCCGTCTCTCTGGAAATAGGATAGTTGTCATGAAAAACATCCCAAACACGCAGTGAAGAAGTGTGCGGTGGCATCAATGAATAATTATATTAAGAGCAGCCGTGATATGCTTAGATTTAAGATGCTTTCCCACAGTTCTGAAAGGCTTTGAACTCATGTATAATATCTTAAGATGGCCGCCCAATGGGTTTGTTTTCTGCATGGTCACAAACAACATACATTTTTTTTTTTTTAAAAGCATCTTCATGGCTTAATTCAAGGATCTCAGAGCACCTGCCAGTTGAAAGAGGATAGAGTAATTGAGTTCTGTTAATAGTGAGAGACAGCAAGGGTAACGAGAAACCTAAACAACCAACTACAGGCTTAGTATGACATAGTATAGCATAATTACAGACATGCGCCTAACATGATCCTTCAATGGACCGATCAACCAGTGAAAAGTTAAAAGTGTTTTAAATGTTTTAAACAAGAGCTCTGATCAAAATAATAATAAAAAAATAAATAAAATTTAAGGTGAACTGATTGAATGCTTCAGAAAAAAAGCTATGCAACAGCTGATTTACATCTGTTTGTTATTAAAAGTTAAACCTTAGGCTTTTTTTTTCCATCGTCAATGGGGGGTCTGCCATAAAATGTTTGGGAATAGCTCAAGCTGTTTGCCAACCCTGTCTTTATACTGGCCACCTACTGAAGATAATGCACCTGCATTTGAAGGAAAACCTGGCCTGGGGATCTGAAACACCATGTATCATTAAAGGCAAGGTTTGCAACACAAATACCTCCAATGTCTTTCTCTCTCTCTCTCTCTCTCTCTCTCTCTCTCTCTCTCTCTCTCTTTCCCCCCGTCTCTCTCTCTCTCTCTCCCCATCTTGGTACTTGAGAGGATTTTGACTGTCACCATTGGTGTTCAGATAAGCCACCCTTTGTCTCCATGGGATCAGATCACAGCAGACAAAATAACCTGGTGCTTGGCTCCATTGTTCTAAGGAATCTTGGCTTCTATATTCAGTCCCAATTTACTCCAGTCTAACTTCTCTCTCACTCTCTCTCTCTTCTCAATCAGTTTCTCTCTCTCTCTTTCACTCCAATGCCCACGCCCTTTAAGTCTTTCTCCTAGTGCTCTATTCAGAAATCTTAAGAGGGAAATGTCAACATGTTGGATGAGACAAGAGCATCACACAGGTGGCCGAGCAGACAGACCGCAAACATGATCGAGGGCAGGCTTCATAAATCAGCTGGCAGATATATTTTTAGCATATTTACACAACATTTACACTGAAACGCATTTAGTCTACATTCAACATGAAAAAAATGAGATCCAACTAGATAATAAACACAGGCTTTGAACGGAAGGATTAGAGGTTGCTTTTTGGACTTAGTGAATATAGACAGCAGGTAAACAGGAACATTAGCAGGACCATGGAGATTTGACATCCGCATCCTGTATTTACAATTTTAGTCTGCTTTCCTGACAAAAAAAATGAAGAAATAGCTAGGCATTGAGCTATTGGTTCTTGGACATTAAGATGTTCCACAGCATCTGTTGCATGTACCCTTAGACCATAATCAGCTGTGTCTGATGTCTCTAGGCATCGGTCCAATGCTGATAGGTTCCTTTTCCCATGACTCTGGGAGTCTTAATTGTATAGGGCAGTCACCTCAATATTTACAAGCACTCTGTTGCCCTCCAACCCTGTTCCATCTGCCTCCTTCCCCTCCACTGTTGGAGACCAGAGAGCATTTGTGTTGTCCTCGTTTCATCCACCCAGGGAGGTGAGGAAGTCCCATGGCCCCGTGGGACCTCATCATATTGGGATCTGGGGGCATCTCTGGCCTGTCGTCCCACGGCCGCCAGCTTTATCGTGGGCATCATCTGCGCGGCCCGAACAAAGTGCTCTCGACTGTCCTCGGGATAATTGGGTGGGATAGAGACAGCGCATACGGAAGTGCGTATTCCTGTTTGGAGAGATACTGCAAGTACTGGGTGGTAAACGTGTCATATCAGAGTGTGCTTAATATGCCCATTTTAATAGGGGGATGCTGGGGAAGATGCACACAGTGTGAATGCCACATCTCCACCAGAAGTCAGCCGAATCTGTTTTGAATGTGGTCTGGTATTTCTCTTTTCTGGGTTTTTTTCAGCCTTTCGGCAGATGCATTCCATGTAATTTCATGTACGTGAAAAGCATGAGGCAATTGCCAAGCAGGGTTTCCGCTTTCAGAAATTGCCAGAGATCTTCAATTAATTGCATACTGGCTGCGCTCGCGCACAGCTCCGTCTGAGCTGAGATGTGAATTTGATCTACCGCAGTCTCCGAAAGACGTGCATGTATAAAACTACATGACACGAACTGTCAGGTGAGATTGGGCCTGGACTGATGATCATGTCACAACCTGAGGCAGCGTCTGGAAGTTCATCTCATGAGGAATGCCAGCTTCAAAATACCAGGAATGAGCCACGAGCAAATATACCTACAGTGAACAAGCAAATAAAAAAAGAATACAAATATATATTATAAGAAATATACTGCAGGTGTATGTTCAGATTGGCAAACCTTACAGTGTTGGGCGAAGAGGAATGGAAACACAAAGTTGGCCGTTCCTACAAGTGTTACACTTGTATGTAAAAATCATGGCTTAATATCCAGCGGTGTGCAAGAACACCTGACCCGCTGGTTTACCTGACACATACCTAAGCAGCTATGAAATACCACGCTTACCACCATACTGCACTTACACTAACACTTATACTGACTTAAACAGACCATTGTTTCAACTCAAAAAGACATTTTTCTAAGCACCATACTACTAAATGGTGGAGGTGGAATAGTTTGCCTGATGGAGTGTGTGTTTCAGTAATTAGATTCCGAGATGCAGACGTGAGAGCGAGCAGACCTTTTAGAGCAGGAGGCCTCTGTTGTCATAACACAGAGAGAGTTAATGGGGGAGTCCATATGGCAGATCTCATGTTCACAGTGATGACCTCATCACACACGCTGGATTGGGCACGTTCTGGCACTGCTTCTACGGAGAAGTATATCTGTCGAAGCTGATATGTAATTACGCACACGTACACATGCTGATATGGTGACTGGAGACAGCGAGGACACTCAAAGGTACTATCTGTTGTGTCCAGTAAGGGAAACAGTAGTAAGGACATTTAGTTTGTTGCCATAACTTCTGTGTTTTGCACCTCACACATCAACGTCTGTAATTTCCACACATATTGTGGCTGCCTGTCACCACCTCATGAAGCTGTTACGTAACGGCCTGTGACCTTTCGTGCTTGTCTGAAATGTTATTGAAACCTTGTTAAGTGAGAGGCTTACACAAGACACAAGGCTGGGCGTGGTGTTCCTTTACAATGCTGTTACAATGAATATGATGTATATGATGTTTAAGATGTATATGATGTACATGATGTATATGACTTCACCTCTACTCCTCCTCCTCCTCTTCTCTACTTATTCCAATGATATTACAGGTGAGTAAGTCCTCAAACCCTTTTTATGTGACGAATGGCCATGTACTTTTATGAGTAATTATTTGACATTCAAAACACAAAGAGTACCCTTTTCAATCCTCACCATGGGCCAAAGCATGTTCAGTGGATGACAGTGGGCACAATCACTGCACTGAATAGGCACACTATCCTGCAAACAGGCTGTGATAACATTGCCAGCCTTGTTATCCCTTGGACAAACAGCTAAATGAAGAGGTAATCTTTATGCAACACAAACCAGTAATTACGTACTCAGATCCCTTACAGAGCTATACTTCTTTTTCTTCTATTCTGTCTTTAAAGAGACATCAAGCTCCTCTAGCAAAACTAAGAAAACACACACACACACACACACACACACACACACACATACAAACACACACTCACACACATACACACACACACACACACACACACACACACACACACACACACAAACACACATACACACACACAATATTCATAAACAAAAAAGGACTGCAGCGCTGAACATCTGGACCCTCCGATTAAACATCCACTTGGTGACCTGAGCTGGGAATGATTTGTTCGCCGGCAGTGCAGGCCCCGCTGCCAAAGAGCAGGGAAAAGCTGAAATGAGGGGAGTGCGGGTATGGAGTTCATTTGGCAAACTCCTGAGCTGCACAGTGCTATGATATTTGGCAGTGTTGCAGTAAATTAAATCTGCCATTTCAGTTTCATTCATTTGACAGGATGGGAGGATGCCAGTCACTTCTCCCTGGGGTGATCCATCCCGCCCATATCAGGGTCAAAATGGCTCTCCTATAAACACTGATTAAATCCCCTGGAAATGGCTCCTCAGCACTGTTTTACACACAAGGCCTGAAGGAAGAGAGGTCAGAAGTATGAATGAGAGAAAGAAACACTTCGCGGAAAGAATGCCAAGAAAGAAAAAAATAAACAGGGATTTGGAGAAAGAGAAAGAAAGAGAGAAAGAAAGAAAGAAAGAAAGAAAGAAAGAAAGAAAAAGAGAGAAGTTGGATGTGATGAATGGGAAATAATTGGACAACTACTACAACTCACCAGCTTTTGCTAATCTTTTGAAGTGTGCTGTTCTGTGGGTACCAGGCACCAAAGGTGCATAGTCCCTTTTGCATTTGTTAGTTTTCTAATTAATCTTCTGCTTTTGTAAGTTTTCTGAATAGTCCTTTGCAAAGAGTATCTATGGCAGCCTAAAGAACGGTCTGCATGATTTACATGGAATATTGCACAGGGATTCTGGAAGGTTCGCTAACACCACCAACAAGCCTTAGGAGGACAGTGCAGCTGCTAGGTCAGCCCTGGCTCTAACAATTCCATTCGGGCTCCCAGGAGGTGACAGTGACCTGGGAGGGACACTAATCTAGTAGCACTCTCAGGGCGAGCAAGGCTCCTTTTTAGTGGTTACACCATCACATTCATCCCAAATAACCAGCAGATAAACATCAGAAATCATAAACAAGAAATTAGCTATTACCTTCAACTGATGTATAGCAACAGCCATAAGAGAGGTTAGGTTCAAGGCATAGTAACAGCCCTGCCCAACTGTGAAGATGATAGAGCAGTGGACACATGAAGAAAAAACTCCCAACAAACCCCCATGTCTATAATGCATCTTGCATACCAAGAAATGAAACAACTGTACCAAAGGTAGGTTAAGATCCATGGCTGCTGATGCTGCTCGCCCCAAAGGCCAACGCCCACTGGCGGCGACGTTCTGCGGCGAGTCATGGAATGCGCCTAATGTTCTGAATCATTCAATGAAGGTGTAACCATCAAAAAGGAGCCTTGCTCGCCCTGAGAGTGCTACTAGATTAGTGTCCCTCCCAGGTCACTGTCACCTCCTGGGACCCCGAACGGAATTGTTAGAGCCAGGGCTGACCTAGCAGCTGCAATGTCCTCCTAAGGCGCTGCAAACAGCTGCTTCCTTCATACTGTATGCGGTGAGCTGAGGGGGACTTGGGTTAGCAACAACATCCAGTGTGTCCAAATCAGTTTTCATTCATTAAAGTTTAAGAAGGTGCAGACTCTGGGAAGGGTTCAGATATGTTATATCAGTTGTTCTGTGAGAGATTCATTAGACTTTTTTTGTGTGAAGATGAATAATATTATGCAGTAGGATTTAGTGATTCTAAATATGTTGTCAGATGAGTATGAGTCATTGAAATGTACAGTCTATTAAATAGTTAAAGTGTTTTAAGCTTTAAGCACTGAGGAAGGAAGACGAAACTGAAGCTAGTTTCATGCCTGATGCACTGCTTTCCAGATTCTATTGAGCGTCTGGACAAGATTATTAATGCGGGAAAACAAATCAATTAAGGACTCCACATGAAACACAGGAAAACATTACTTGGACTATTATCTGTGGTTTTAGACCAACACATAATATGTTACACTGCCCTGTGTTCCCTCTCCAATCAGGGACATTTAGTTTGGAAGAATTAAACGACAGCAATTTTCAGTTTAGACGGGAAAATGCAAAACAGACCAAAATTGAGAAGATCCCAAATATCGAAAGTGTACCATTTGTAATGGTAATTCTCCATTTTACACGCAGTTTAGTCAGGGGATTGTGACTGATGCCTGGGAATTTCTACTGTGACTATACGCTGAGCTAAGGTTAAAACAGTTCTGCGTGCTTCATGCACAGGTCTATCTGGTGCCATGGCACAGTCTACTACACTACAGTGCCAAATGTTTGTAGGTTAACGCCAGAACTAACCTCACTGAGGAGGCATTGCAGATAGATCATCTCAAAGACATTCCAAGAGCTAACTTCATTAAATGCAAACCATACAGATACGTGGAAGTATATTCATCTGTTGTCCATTTGAGCTCCAGGCCGAGAATTGAGAAAACAGCTTACTTCAAATCAAGTTTAGTGCAAGACTTCAAGGCTGATGAGGCCATCAGTGTTGGCTAGTCCTAGTAATCATGATGGTGGGTGAGAATGCGCCTTGTAGAATGCCCTATAGGTCTTCCGCAGAGACATAAATCTTAACTATGCATCTTATTAGCATGTCTAATGTTATCTACAGTATTTTTGTCAAGGTCTGACACCAAAACCACCAGACACAGGAACAGTTTTTTTCCCCTTGCCGTCACCTTAATGAACACTTGACAATGTATTATATTTAGTATTATATTTATATTACATTATATGTATTTATTTGATCCTAAACTGTTGTGATATATTGCACATTTTCAGTTAAAGTACATTGAGAGCAACTAAACACCACAACAAATTCCTTGTATATGAAAATGTACTTGGCCAATAAACATGATTCTGATTCTGATTCTGATTTATAACTGAAAAGGCAAGCACGCACAATGCACTTGTCTCAACAGTCTGACAAGTGTATTTGGTGAACTGACTTTGTGCCAGTAGGCTTGATCAGTGTTGTGAAAGTTTGTTATTCCCAAATGCCCTAAATACCATAAATAAAACATCAATGTGTGTATTTTGACACTGCAGTTTTATATTGCCAGTCATTTGAATGATGTGTAATGATGCCAAGTTTGTTAGACACCCTCTTTCTGCAAAATGAACTTGGAGAAAGATGTGGCAGTCAGTATGCTCAAACAGTGTTTTTGCGCTGGAATTGTTTTCCTGTGGCTTGCAAACAATTTTCAATTTGAGCCTAAGAAAAACAAAATGACAGGGTTTACTATTTCACAACTGAAACCAGACACCCGGCCAGACTGGAGTCTTTGATGGTGAAATAATGGTTTGGGGGGGTTCAAAGGCCACTGAAAATAGTCACAATTATCGCCCAGAAATATGGAAACTAAAAAAGGGCCCAACGATCATGGTGAATTTCTCTGCAAGTGTGCTTGAAAAACCCTGCAAAACTTTTAACCTCAGTAGGAGGACTTTTTATGCAATAGCTTTTCAGTTGTTTGTGATTCCGATTCTTTTACTTCATTCCTAGCGCTTGGGTCTACAGAGTGCTTTAAAAGTTTGAATGCTGCCTCCTACACTGCACTGAAGCAAAGGGATCACAGCTCTCAGTATACTTTAGATATGACTTTTCCATCCGGCCCAAAGCCTGCCATGCCCTCATGTGTTTAGGGGCTGTGAAGAGTTTAACAGGAGGGGTTAGAAAAGAGGTCAAATCAGTCGGGCCAGTTTCCGTTTACTCTCCAGTGTAAAAAAGACTCAAAAATCTGAGATGGGACATTCACTCTCGTACACTTAAGCAAACAGCCACTTTTGATTAATGCTAGTAAATGGTTGGGTATCATCAAGCTTTATCACCAATCAAACTGAGTTTTTAGTAAAACCAACAAACTGTCTGTATAAAATGGTTCTTTAAAAAGATATCGCTCAGGTTGCAACGAAGTAGAGGACATCTCTCTCATCCGTTCCAACTTCCTCTCCCTCATCTCTCTCTCTCTCTCTCTCTCTCTCTCTCTCTCTCTCTCTCTCTATCTTTCTGTCTGAAGACTCTAACCTCCCTCACTGCAGTTGGTATCAGAGGGAGATTAGGAACACCCTCATTGCCTATTGTCATTTTCCATTATGTCCCAGTAGGACCCTCTGGATGCTTGAGAGCAGTTTGTAACCGAATGACAGAATGTTTCCCTTTTTTCCCAACCTTTTATCAGCCACTGTCACTTCCTTTGAGGTCATTATCCCCTTCTTCTCAGCCCCCCCCCTTTCTTCTTAACAAGATAATTAGGTCATTAGTATAAAGGCTAGTCGAAAGAAAGAGAAAAAAAGGACTTTTTGCTGAGGGTTCAAACTAGTTTATCCAGTAAAAGTTCCCAAAAAAAAAAAAACATCTTATATGATTCACAACCACTTTCAACATTTTACAAAGCCAGTCATTATTTTTTTTTTTATGTGCACAGAATATAAATCCATTTAGGACATTTGTAAGGAGGGTGAATAAGCACTCCCTTTTGTTTAAGTAATACTGTCCAAAATGATAAAGTAGGTTGTTGAAATATGAATTTATTTCGATGTCTTCCACAGTTTTTTTCAGTTTTTCTTTCCTCTGAGCATGCTGCAAAGCATCCGCCACCACAAATGGATTGCTTCAGGAAACCACATCCCCAAAAGGCATCCCTCTCTGCCCTACGTGTAGTTCCCAAACTTCAAAGAGGAGGAAAGAGGCCAAAATAAGTGTCACTGCTGCCGAATGTCCAGGGGAGCGAAGCCTAGCCCAATGCCGTAGGAGAAATCTGCCACCAACGTAGCTGACAAAAGGGATAAGGAGAGGACCTGCATCCAGTAGATGGAACTGTAGTTTTTAAAATATCATTCAGGTGTGTTTGCTGACATGATCAGGCAGAAAACATTGCTTTACACTCCTTTTGACGTAGAAAGGTAGCAGCACTTCAAGGAAGAGAGCAAGCCGTTTGAGGAGTGGACAAAGCAGTTGGTGGACATACATGCGTATGAATGAATTACAGATGGAGGCAATTTTCTGTTTTTCATAATTTTATTATTCAATTTCAAGTATAGAAGCCATACTTCCAGCGCTACCAGGAAACACGTGTGGTTTTTCTACTGGTTTCAACTTGTACCAGACTAAAACTCTAAAACGCTCTTCTTTGAGGAAGGCAGCTGTGGATTGTTGCTCTGATTAGCTAGGAACCAATCAGCATCTATGTATTAGAACATTATTAGTTGATCGTGGTATTTCTCCTGTGTCTGATCTTTGTTAATTATGTCCCAAAACGACACTGCTATGTTGAAAGGCATCAAGAACACATAGCACAACACTGCTCAAGGCTGAGAATGTGCTTCAGTGATGCTCAGCCATTACAGTTATGAGAGTCACATTATATCGCCTTTTTTCAATGGTACTGACTGACAAACAGGGGCCTGGGAAGAGACCCTTCCACAGACTAGTGAGTTCAGTGAGCTCTCCACATTCATCTCAACATTCTTTAAAACTTCTCCATGAATCCAAACTCACTCCGTGACCTTATGTGACAGCAGTCTGGAGTCTGTTTCATTTAAGGTTTTCTTTGTCAAAGAGAGAGAGAGAGAGAGAGAGAGAGAGAGAGAGATATTTAATGATTTAAGTGACAGAAAGTATGGAGGGGCCTTGATTAATTCTGTCTACCCAGGCTTAAGATAACATTAGGTCTTGACTGGGGTGAGAGACGTCCAAAACAGAGATGACAGACCAAAGGTACAGCTTAGGACAAACATCACAGGGCGATGACTGAATCCAGCGTGGTTGCTCATGCAATTCCCACATGCAGGGAGGGGGGACAGAAGCGTGAAATGGATCTTGCCATGACGGCAGTGGGAGTAGATGTGAAACGCATGAGAACTTGGTGCAGTGGGCACGCTGGAGTAGATGTGAAACGCATGAGAACTTGGTGCAGTGGGCATGCTGGAGTAGATGTGAAACGCATGAGAACTTGGTGCAGTGGGCACGCTGGAGTAGATGTGAAACGCATGAGAACTTGGTGCAGTGGGCACGCTGGAGTAGATGTGAAACGCATGAGAACTTGGTGCAGTGGGCACGCTGGAGTAGATGTGAAACGCATGAGAACTTGGTGCAGTGGGCATGCTGGAGTAGATGTGAAACGCATTAGAACTTGGTGCAGTGGGCATGCTGGAGTAGATGTGAAACGCATTAGAACTTGGTGCAGTGGGCACGCTGGAGTAGATGTGAAACGCATGAGAACTTGGTGCAGTGGGCACGCTGGAGTAGATGTGAAACGCATGAGAACTTGGTGCAGTGGGCACGCTGGAGTAGATGTGAAACGCATGAGAACTTGGTGCAGTGGGCACGCTGGAGTAGATGTGAAACGCATGAGAACTTGGTGCAGTGGGCATGCTGGAGTAGATGTGAAACGCATGAGAACTTGGTGCAGTGGGCACGCTGGAGTAGATGTGAAACGCATGAGAACTTGGTGCAGTGGGCACGCTGGAGTAGATGTGAAACGCATGAGAACTTGGTGCAGCGGGCATGCTGGAGTAGATGTGAGAGAGGAGGCTATTCTTCCAGGGACTACTGAAGACTTTGATTTTCTTTTTAACTTAATCTTGTTTTATTTTTTTTCATTTTTACCCCCCTGCCCAACAGCACAGATATGATACAGAACAGAGAAGACAAACCCTGCCAACCAACCCAATACCCAGCCTCCCTCCAGCTCATAAAAAGGCTGAATTGACGTTCCTGGGCATATGATTTAAGGAATTTCAGCCGTCTGACATACGATATTTCCTGTACCTCTCCAGCCACCCATTCCAAAACAGAAATGTACACAGAAGACAGGCCGTGGTCAGAATGTCAATGTCACTGGGAGAGAAGTGGAGAGGAAGGCGGGGAGTGAGAGAGAGAGGGAGAAAGAAAGAGAGAGAGAGGGGGGGGTGGAGGGAGGGAGAGAGGGAGAAAGTGAGAGAGAGAGAGGAGTGGAGGGAGAGAGAGAGAGATAGAGGAGTGGAGGGAGAGAGAGAGAGAGCAATAAAGAGATAGAGAGAGGAGTGGAGGGAGAGAGAGAGAGAGAGAGAGAGAGCAAGAAAGAGAGAGAGAGAGGGGTGGAGGGAGCAGCATTCAGACATTCATCCTCCACACAGCTGTGTTTTTAACATAAATCCTCACAAGTCTACACCATAAGTCAGCCTGCTGGCTTTGTGTCTCTCACACAGAATGTCTGCTGTTTCGTCTACTTTCTCAGTTCTTTTACGTGTGTAACATGGATTTCTCGTGTTTCATTTTTGCCAAAAGTTCATTAAGACATCCCTAAGCGCTTGCCAGTAAGAGAGGGTCTGTGCTAATATTTAATGTGAAGGTCCGGGCGTGTTTCTATGGCTATTTAAGCCTGCATCTCTCTCACAGCCCTGTGATTATGGAAAATGCTACTCTTCCTTTTCCAACTGAGTTTGTTGGAGCTAACCTGGCATTGCTAGTAGTTAAAGAGCTCATTTGTAAAGAGCGTGTTCAAATGACACACCCTTCGAAACAAACTCCTTCACTGCATAGCTGTGTGTCTCCTCACCCTGGGTCCGCTGCAGAGAGCATACAGATGAACCCTATCAGTGGCATTTGGGCACAATGGATTTGAAAGCAAATCTTCTCGGTTAAATCTATGACGACATGTGTGGATGGGTCAGAGACCACACTAAGTGCTCTGCGATACGTAAGTGGGTGGTTGTGGGCACCAGTGCACAGTGTAATGTTCATGACCATGATCACGTAATTGTGAAAAGCGGCTCCACTACGGATAGATTAAGATTAAGATTAAGGCCCAATCTCAATACTTCCCCTTACCCCTTATCTTACCCCTTACCCTCGAAGTTGCGCGTTCATGTGAGAGCTAGTGGTGTCTCAATACCCAATTTGATCAAGATTAAGGGGTAAGGTTGAGGGGTGTATGGCCCTTGTTTTTAAGATTATCGTTGAGCTCACTTGCTCCTCCAAGGGCTATCCCAGAGCACACAGCGAACCCAGCTCGGGAATTAAAAAAAAAAAAATGGCTGCTTGAAGCGAGGAATATTTTACATGAATAAAGCTATCTACACAACTTTTTATATGTTTATAATGACTCGGTTTGATCTCAAATGAACGACACGAACGATGCATAGTATTGTAGGTCTTAACTGAAGCTTTCAAACGGTAGTTTTAGGTAACAGCTAGCGCGTATGCCACCACTTCATTGGGTTATATGGTAGCTTGCTAGGACTAGCCTGACTCCATGCATGTGTACAGATAACTTTATTATCCACGAATTACGTTTGATATCTGTGAATGACAGCACTTGCTTTGGAGACATCGATCCGTGCTTTACATGTACCGTCCACAAAACAATTACGACAGTCTAGTTTTGTACTCTATACAGTCGTATATATTTGCAACCATAATTGAAACTTTTTTTAAATCGCTAGTTTCATAGCTCATACAGTCACGCATGTCTACAGATAACTTATCCGCGAATTCCGTTTGATATCTGTGAATGACAGCACTTGTTTGAAGACATCGACCTGTACCATCCTGTATTATCCAGGGACGCCAAGTGACGTACCCGAAACCGAGTGGCGTCTCATTTCATATGGGAAAGTTTTCAGCCATTGGCCCTTACACTTGCAAGTGCTAGGGTTAAGACAAAGATAAAGACAAAGCAAAAGGGGCAAGGGGAAGAATCGAGATTCGGCCTAAGGCCTGTGCTCCTCTTCATCCATCAACTCGTGTTAAGAGACCTCAGGCAGCAGTCAATTAGAGGGGTAGTAGTTTTTATTTGGTCATAATGTCAGATTTGATAGAGCACAAACTAGGCCAGTGCAATGTAAAGCATGCAGGAATCAGTATAGTAAAGTGCAGGTCAGCAGGCCAAGCAAGGCCACAGAGAAGCATGGGAGAAGAGAGAGTCATAGCAGTATGTGGTGCGAGAGGCTTTTCCGCAGATTATTACCAATTACTAACCTCATCTCCACGTCTCCTGCATCATCAACGAGCTAAGACCAGCCAAGTATTTGTTGAAAGAAGCAGCACCAACTCCCACATTTGTTGTCTTTGTAGCAGATAAAAGGCTTTGAGCGTGTGGTGATTTGAATGACTGTTGGGTGTTAATATGCACAGAGCCCAAAGAGAGATGCACGAGGGTGAACAAACCGCATACTTCACACTGAGTCCATCGCTAGGCAAGCAATTCAATTGCACTTCTGTTGTGTGGAAACAGAGTGGAGTATCTGGGAAATACACTATCAAGACTAGTCAAGGGTCCCAGCAAATCAACGACTGCCTTCTTCTTCTCTTTTCTCTTTCACTACCCTGACATCTCCCAGACAGGAGGGCTAACCTGAGCACAGAAAAACCATGTTGGGATGTGGTATGGGTCTCAGTGAAGTCAAGTGTGCAGAGTGAAATCAAGGTTTTTGAGGGGCTGTTCTTAACAATCAGATGATCCCACAAGATTCCCCCAGGTGCATAGGGAGAGAGTGTCAGTTTTGCAGAATGTAATGGACCTACAGTGTGCTCCCAGACTCATGCAAGTCATGCGATTTTTTCATTTTATCTGCTTTTTTCCCCAAACAAAACTTAATGAATGATTTAAATATGTCCAACACAATATTAGATACAATTAGTGTAAAATATTCTTTCCCACATTTAAATTTGTTATTTAACTGCTCATTACAGTAACAAGAACAAGAAATCGGTGGCTTTACCACTGTGCATTTAAGTAATTTAAACAAAGTCATTGTAAGTATAAACACAAGGCAAACACTGTGCGCAAAATTTACCATCTTAAGAATTTCTTTTTTTAGACCACGTTGTAATAGTGCACGTTGCGGTTAGAAAATCGTGTTTATCATATCACAATTTTATCGCAAATGCAATTAATCGTTCAGCCCTATTCTCACGTTAGTTTTTTTCCCTGGGATTGCAGTCTGGAAACAAGCAATTCTAGAGAGTTTGTCAGGAGGTAGTTTTCCTTTGAAAGGAGACAATGACAATATGGATGCTTTCATAGGGAAAAGATGCCACATCTGGTGACTTTTATCACAAGTAATGTGGGGACGAGGTAAAGCATGTAATGGTTTATGTCAATTCAATTACATTTGTTTTTCAAAAACAATTCACTATTTCAGGTCCACTGGAGCAAGCACCTAGGTGACTGGGGCAAGGAAAACTCCCTTTCAACAGGAATACACCTTGAGCAGAATGTCAGCTCAAAGGGGAGATTCTTCTGCTTGGGGGTGGTAGAGAGATAGAGATAGAAAAAGAAAGGGTTAAACAAGGGATAAAACATATTAGCACATACGCGCCATATGTCAATGATACATACATGATTACATGAAGCATAAAAGAATAGTGGATACAATTATACCCTTCTTGGTTTAAGTGAATTTGAAATGGTGTGTCTCTTTGTAGGTTTGCCCTGCTATGATCTAGACATTTGTAACGTGAGCTGTCAGATGATCCAGTCCACACTAGCTGGTTAATTTACACTCAGAATGGCTTCTGGTGTAGCACGAGCAAAATTGCATGTATTTTATAAATGCTGTATGCATTGTTTGTATATCATAAGTGATGAGTTTTTTGTATGAAATACTATAGAAAGTTGCTTATTATTCCATATTGTGGCCGCAGATATTAAGTGCAAGTCTACATTAAAGCTTATATATTGAACAGTCTCTCTAGGATCATGCAAGAATTTGGCATACTTGTAAAATTGATTGCATATACTGCAGAAATTATGCAAGAAAATTGCGATAAGAAAAGAAAATTGCAACCCGCAATTGCATTTGCGGGAATACCTTGAGTGTGCATGAAACGCAAGACGGTAAAATCCTGTAAGGACTGCTCTCGTAAGCAACTTTGGGTCTAACAGAGGAGGCGCTTGGTGCCACTCATTCTGCGTGGTTAATACTTTAATAAGATTATCAATCCATATCAAATTCACAAAATCTGTTTCTAAAAAGATAACTCTTTGTGAGCACTTTACCATATCCAATTGAGCAAACACAGATTAGGAGAGGAATGCTCTGCTTATTGCAGTGGTCACTGAAGGATTACTGTTAGCCAGTGGCAAGCATCCAGATGACTCTATTGAACTCTGTTGCAGTGTTATGATTCCTGAGCTTGACCAACTTAGACCATAGCATGGCACTTACGGCGGCTTCTCTTTCCACACACATGCCGGTGCTTTCCAATGACACCATACTTCATATATGCTATGCGCTCTCTCTCTCTCTCTCTCTCTCTCTCTCTCTCTCTCTCTCTCTCTCTCTCTTTCTCTTTCATTCTTTTCCTCTGTTCCTGCCCTCTTCTCTGCTTCTCTATTTGTGCTCTCCCCCCAGCCCCATCCCCCTTTTCCCCCTCTCTGTTCCTGAATGCCCATGGTTTGGTGGGAGCGTCAGGGTAATTTCTGGAGCAGTTTTTCTCCTTTCTTGCAGCAGGGGCCCCGCGCACACTGCTGTGAGCCTGTCATCTGCTGCGGGCCTGGAAGTCACAATCGGCCCCGCGCACAGTGGCCCTGCCAGCGGGAATGAGGCCAACCTATTCTCCAGGCAATGACAGCCAGAGAATAGAGTTTGTGACCCAGAACACTAAACTATATATAATATGACAAAGGGGCAGACCTAGGCATCTGGAACAGAGGGAAAACAAATGTACCCACTATTGCACAGCTTTCATCCTCTCTCTGCATTCCAAATTCTTTTTCTCAAAATTCTGCACTCCTCTGATGTTGGCAATGGTCAGTGAATCCAGGCCATATTTACAGCCTATGAGGACTTTTTGGAGGGGTTGGAGAGGTGCAATTTGGGTGAGTGTGTGTGGACAACATTTCCTCTTTACTCTCCCAACAACATGAATCGCTGTAGTAAATTGAGTCAGACAAAGGGAAAGATATGAACTAAGTGTCCTCTGTTGATGACCTAATACGCCATGTTGAACACACTGGGCTTGCTGTGTGAAACCAATGCACTGATCACTTGTGAGAGACCTGTTCCGGCAGTGGGGAATCCTACAAAAGCAACAAACCACACTGACTGTACTGGGTATTTTCCCTTTTTTACCTCTCTCCGCCATAAGTGGAGTCTACATCAGGAATGTAAAACGAAATCTGTTCTTCCACTAAATCCCTCTTGCGCTTGGCAAAGACAACTCAACCCACCCAACCCCAGCCCCCTCCTCCTCCCATCCATCCACAGGCCCCTCTGTGTCCCCCCAACTTTCTCCTTTCCTTCCCAGCTGCTTCGTATCAATACGCTGGCTCGAGCCGTCAGGGGTGTTGGGTTATCTTTCCAATTTCTCTCACAGCTGAAAGTGATTAGGTCATCATGTTGTCCTTTTGTGTGTGAGGCTGGATGACAAGTGAATGGGCAGCCTGGGCTCGGGCTCGGGCTCCGCACACAGTTGTGCAGCGTTGATATCACTAGTTCTCCTTTCAAGCCATCTGTCAGCTTTCATACCAGTCAAAGTGGGCCTTGCGTGTCTGTCTCCCTTTCTCTCAGATCCCTACAAGACAAGTCCCTCACGTGCCCCCACCACCCACCGACCACCCCCAGCGCCCCCCCACACACTCTAACAACCTTACCCCTCCCTGGTTCAATATGTGCATGTAATGATATTATGAAAGAACACATGCTCCCTGAATCCCCCAGGGTAGAGGAATGACTCATTGCAACCTCACTTGGTTTGGAGGACACATAAACACAAGGTTTTCGTAGATCCCTAAAAGGTTTTAGGAATTTGGGGATGTATGTTTAAAGCCTCACTTAACGAGCAAGGGACGCTTACATATAGTCAAGCTGCCCTGACTCCAGTGGTCACATGGGCCACGCCTGTAAGTAGGTGTCTGTGTCCATCTTGTGTGTGTGTGTGTGTGTATGTGTAACCTCAGTTCATCAATCCTAATAGATTCCTGCTATGGCATAACACTGTTGTTGCCATTCCAGGGAGAGCAGGCGTTGATCTTTTGGATGGGATCGCCTCCACAGCTGCAGTACCACTTGGTGACAGTCCAGACACTGTTTAACCGTCTGGAAATGCTCAACCACAACGAAAAAGTGAAATTTGTGATTCAAGATTCAATTTCGTGGACATTCTCTGAATTCTCGTGCGTTCCCTAACAATCTTAAGTATTTCACATCACAAAAATGAATGGCTATCTATTAATGAATATCTTTTGACAGGAGGTCACGCCAGTTTGGCAGATTGTAGTCTTGCAACAATAATTCAATAAGGTTTTGGCCACATTAACAGCTGAGAAAACCTAGAATTCATGCATCTGTGTGCGAGAATAAGAACATGTATCCGTGTGTATCCGTGTGTGTGTGTGTGTGTGTGTGTATTTGTATGTGTATGTGTATGTCTGTGTGTGTGTGTACTCATTTACACACACACACACACACACACACACACACGTCTTTAAAAAGCTCTCTCCCTGGAATGTTTTCCCCCAATTTAGCAGCAAAGTGCCCTCGTGCAGGACGGGATGCACGCACTGTGGAGGACTCGTTCCTCGGGACTGTCTCACTTATCAAAACCCCACTTTCCTCTCACAGGAACCACCTCATTCCCAACCGCTCCGGTCTCACTCTGCACTGGCCTTTCAACTCCCAACCTCCCAAACTCCCAGCCCTCCCTCAGCAGTGCCACCCACCCACCCTCAGGCTAAGGAGGATCACTCTCACTCTACGACAGGAAATAGAAAAAATATATTTCGTAACAGGCAAACAAATACACCTTAGGATCCAGTTACAGGGCAGCATGGAGACTTGGATGCTGTTTTATGTTAAATCATGTACTTTTTTGATGTGATATGGCAAACAATTTTTCTCCCCTACACAAGGGCTGTTGTGGGAAAAAATGTGCCCTGCTGTGCTCGAGTAGCAAGGATCAATGCAGGATCCTGAAACTGTTCCCCAGACATAACGGTCTGAATTCAAACCCCTTGGAATGTGCTGCAGTGACCATAGGGTGAGCGGGGCATTTACATAGGCATGTCGTTCCAGGCACTAATAAATACAAAGAAAATGTATCTGAGCTGATATATAAAGGTCTGGTGGGGGGAAAAATCCACTTTCATTACATTAAAAACTCACTTCCTGTGATTTCAGGCGAACACAGGTTACCACAGAAATACCACAGAGTTCATAGCACAAAGCTTCAACACCATGCTACAGGAATGACACTTCAGATGTTGCATGCAGGAGAACAACACGTGTGAACATGTGTCGGTTCTGTACTGTAGAACTATGCTGTCAGCAAAGAACGTCACCAGCTGATGTCATTCCCTCACAGCTGAAAGCCCAAAATACATCTGTCTCCTCTGAACCGAGCCGTCTGTCTGGGACCAACGAGCCGTCCATCTGATGGCAACATCAAAGAGACCACTGACTTAAAGAAGGTGGAACCCTGTGTACATTCTGAACAGTTTGCTCAAAGCCAGACCTCTCAGTGTGGGCTTGGAGGACTTTAAAAGCACAGTAACTTCAGAGTTCATTCAAGCTTTCTTGGTCTTATCAGTGGCCATCAAAGGGGCGGCGAAGTTTACACAGACACAGCGGTCACTGAGAGCACTGTTGGTGCAAGCCACTGCAACAGCACACTCACCACGAAGCCCATCAGTGAGTTAGGCGTCACAAATTCTAAGGTGTGGATTCCATCATCTTATATACTAGGGTAGGCTAAACTATCTTACTTCCCAGTGACCCCTTTAAAGTAAAGTGCATGGTTTATGGAGAGTTCTGGGAAAGGAGAGGATTATAAATGAGGGAGGGGGTTGGTCATTTTGAAAGGTTTCCTGGATGCAAAGGACCACTGTGTCAGAAGTCATGTTGCTTTTATAGCATACACTGGAGTTTTACTCAAAAGCAGCAGCACAGCCCTTCACACACACACAAACACACACACACACACACACACACACACACACACACACACACACACACACACACACACACACACACACACATAGACACACACACACACAAAGTACATCAGTAAAACAACGTAGTAGAACACTTTAAGAACTTTCATTCTAACAGTTGCCATTTGAACGATGCACAAAAGAGGATTTAAATGATTTGTGTGTAAACCTTTGTACTAATTATTAATTATTAACTAATTAACAAAAACACTTCATAATAGCCCAGACTAAGAGCAAGGGCTGTCATCTATCATGGCTATGACCTTTGATTTTATATAGAAAATGTAGGGTCTTCTCTGTACACCTGCAAAGCTACATCAAGTATCCTAAACATAAAGGACTGATATCCCTGTTTTTACAAAAAATATTTCTTTTTCCAAGGCATGTTTGTGAACAAGGCATGTTGCAGAATGCTTCACCGGGTGTGTTCCCCTGGTCTACTTGTTAGACAGTTAAACATGTCATAATCACCACTTCCAGAACATCTCTTCCGTAACTACAGAACTTATTCGTTGTCAATTATGGACATGGGCACTGATTTCACTAAAAGGTAATGATATGGAATCTCCCTCTTGTGAATGTGTGCACGCAGGAACGCGGGAGTTGCAATCGAATTTTGCGCGCAGAAAGGCACCCTTGCTCCCACGTGAGCGCGTGAGTCTGGGAGAGATTAAGACCTCCGTATTTTAAATTGTAAGGTCATTGAATCACAAAAGTTTGGGAAAAGGGAAGTCGTTATGGCCTGGGAAATTATCAATTACAAGTATCTCAAAAGACGCCGTAGCACACCTCCAGAGAACGTATTAAAACTAACAGTAACCGATCGGAGTGCCGTTTTTAGGTCAGCAGAGGAGCATTTTATTTTAATAGCATTTCAACCATTGCTGAAGTATACTCCCTCAGGAGGGATTGTCTCGTTTTTATTTACAGGTGACGTAAAACTGAGCCAGTCAGTACGTTGCGAATGATTAGAATGTATAGACAAAGTTCAAGGCAAAACTTCAACGATATAATTAACTTGTTTGGAATATGAAAAAGAGATAATCGATGACTGGATGGCAAGTGGCCAAATAGTATACGCTGTAGTATGGTATGAAACAGGAGTGGCTTTATTAAGTAAGAGGCGTGTTTGCAGAGTAGTGTACCTTCCACTGCCTTCACTAGTAATCCCGCCCAGGCTCTTCAGCTAAGTGATCTGTGTGAGTGAGAGAAGCCCACCACAGTTGTCCGTACATCGACCCCCTTTTTACAGTATGCATGTTCGCAAAGGGATCCGCGGGCACTTTCCGACCAAGCGCATGTTATCTCCACGGAACCCACATCAGAAAAGTAGAAGGTAGACGCTTTGGATGAGGGAGTCACTCTCGAGAGTTGGAATCCAGCGGCGGAGAGCCCGAGTGACCGGAGCACGGCCAGAGACAGGGAGTGTATTCGGGCGTGCTGCTTTCAGTCTAACCGTGGACAATCATGCATGTGCTCTTCTGGGGTTTAGGATTTCTTACATTACTCCCTGACTTGTTGATTGTAAATGCATCAACAACAGGGAGACATTTGCTGAGCTCAACAAAAGGTAAGGTATGTTTTTGCAGATGTATTAGATATTAGATATTTTTGTCTTATTATCTTTTTGCGGTTTTTGTATGCTTCAATTCATTGTCGGTTACACGGTAACCGGGGTGCTGAGAATGAATGACTTTCTCCAGTATCAGCTGAGCACATGATCAGCAACTCCGTTTAAAAGTAAGCATACTGAATGACAGTGATTATACTTTAGGCTTCATAGTTCACTTAGCCTAATTTACGCAACAGACATCATTTGACAACCTGTTCACAGTTCGTGGCTGATACTGTTATAATCACATGCACGCCAAGGTGTATTTTCCATTAATAGGTATAGCGTATTTTAAGCTGTTGTGACTATAGTAAATCAGCAATAGTTTATATGCTATCTAGCAGCATTGTGCTTGCCTTACAGTAATAGTCTACTAATAATTCTCACCCTCAGCAAACGCACTCGGCGCATACGAGATTTTAACTCCAACAAGAGTGGATGAAGCCGGTGACAGACTGCCGTCAAGTGTACACTTCAAACGAAAAAAGCGGAGTATTGATTCAGCAGCGGATAACGGTGCTGATCAGTGGACCTCACCGACTATCCATTATCGAATTTCTGCTTTTGGACAGAATTATCACCTCAACCTCACACTTGAGTCCGGATTTATTGCTCCACTTTACACTGTCACGATACTTGGAATACCCAGCAATGGTAACCTAACGGAGTTCCCCTCAGAGGGGGAGGAGGAGGAGACGGATTATCAGCACTGCTTCTACCGAGGACATGTGAACGCAGACCCGGAGCACACCGCAGTTATCAGCCTCTGCTCCGGTCTGGTGAGTTTGGATACGTCTATCTCCAGATTGATAGCCTATCACGAAGCTACTGAATGTAAGGGCACAGGGAGTTCCATAGCGCTTCGGCCTTAAAGTCGGGAACAGTGATGTTATATGGCTGGAACATTTGCTGCTTACAAGACAGTAATCGCAATGTTGTTAGTGCTCGAATAAGTCACTGTTACTGTAGGTAAGCCTATAGGTATTGGCTGTTAATGTTAGCCTAGTAGCCTAATTATCATGATTTTCATGAAAGCTACTATAAGTGTTGAAAGTCTTTTCGTAGTTAGGGCTCAGTGTGTGCCACAAATTCACTTTGGTAACTTATTATCAGTAACTATCTAGGCACAACCTCATAATTAAAACTGATTCAGTTTGGAACTGCATTCATTTAGCGCGGTATGACGTCTTACGCACATCAGTGCTTCGGTAGCGTCGGGCGTGTTGACGTCAATAATGTCCAATTTTGGCAGCCACGATGTCTTGGTAGCGAAGCTATGCACAGAGAGGACGTTTGGTAGAACAAACCATGTCAACAGTTGCGTACTTTTAAATATTAATTATTTATCATGATTGATTGTATACGAATGTTTACACATGTGTCCGTGCTATACAATCTACATCGTTTGTTTCGTATGATTATAGAGATGTTTCAGTTTTGGATACCATACTTGTGTTTTCTTGCCTTAGATGCGCACTGCTTGTGTGTGTTTGATTGGATTTTTCAATGACAACAAAGAAGACAATAAGAGTGGCGGAATTTTAAAGATGATCGGACCATCATACAGAACGCCCATTGCCTCTATTTCGGTCCTTGTTTTCTATTTATTTCATGCTGTAGATGTAGGAACAATAATGAGTGTATCACACTCACCTTTTACGGCCAACATCATAGAAAACAAGTCGTCCAGACCAGCTAAGATTCCACTTTAAGAGAGTTCAGGCTCGTTTCCTCGCTATATTTTACGGTTTGTCAGATATAGACTATGCTGTTGCGCAGCGTGAGCTTGTTTACCTGCTGAAAGCTTGGGTGGGTTGGTCTCCTGGAGGGCGGTCCGCATATCCATATTTGAAGTATCTCCATCAGGAAGTAGTTTGAAAACTGCGCAGATAATTCATACCATTCTTTTCCCCTAGTAACACAATCCGTAATAACACAATATCTAAAATGTATATTCCCAAAATACACTTGATAGGTTGAATCTATAGGCGTTTCCTGCTGTAAATGGCATTGCATTATCTCCAAATTATGTCTAAATGATCATTCCTTCTATGAGTTATCTGTGATGTATATTCATTAATAATGTGTGTAAGCAGTATTGTTTGTGTGACATGTAAATGCTGTTAAAAAAGAGGTATTCTGCACTTTTACATTTTTATTTTCAAACCTCTTCAGTGAGACATAAAACAAAGAAAAACTAAAAAAAACATGTTCATGCACGCAATTTTCTGATAATAATCACAAGTGCGGAATATTTGTTTCACAGACCATTTTGGTGGTGTGCAAGGCCACACACAAGCTATTATCCTCCAGTGACAAATGTTATTAGGTCTACCTTTTATACCTAGCCATGACTTCAAAGCTACATCTGTGAACTGAAATAGTATCCTTTCCTGCATTTTCCCCCCCAAGCTTGGCACTTTCAGGTCACCAGAAGGGGAATATTTTGTGGAGCCCCTTCATAGCTACAATGGTGTGCATTATGAAGAAGAACACAACAAACCTCATATTGTGTATAGAAAGGATACCCCCGAGAAGGATGGGAGGGAGGAGGAGGCATGTGAAACTTCAGGTAAAACAAAAACCCATTTCAATTATGACTTTAGATTACCCCGAAAATAACACTTTAACCAACGAGGTATAAGCACAACCCACTGATTTGCTTTGAACCAGGTGGGTATGTTTAATTTGCTGCTCAATCTTCCTGTGACCATTAAAACCCAAACTGTTTCTAGGACATGACATTGCTGCCATATGCCACTCAGCATTAGATGTACAGACTAGCAAGACACCTTACTCTCAGATCCATCCGGTCCTTATGTAGAACAAATCTGCTGGATACTGGGGCATACGTAAATGACTCAGCCAGCTGGTATATGGGCAAGGTGCCACCATGGTCGGTCCAGGCCATGTATCTTATGTGCTGTGCCTCTCTGTTAGTCCATCCACCTACACCGTGGAGTGTCGGTGCAAAGCAAGGGAAGCGTTTGAGTGCTTGCACAGGAAAGAAGCATTTTGAAATGCTGCTTGATATCACCAATCTCAACTCATTACCGCAGAATGCTGTTGACTCTGGACTTCCTTTTGCTGAGATGGGGAAACCTGATAGTAATGCCATGAAGGCATGCTGCTAACAGCATTATGATGACATGGTGCCTATTTCAAACATTTGGAGAGTTGTTCTTATGAAAATAAATGTGGCTAATGCGCAAGCAAGTGTGTGTGTGTGTGTGTGTGTGTGTGTGTGTGTACAAGATAGCCATGCATATTGTTGTGTATTCAGGCTTCAATGGTGCCTTTGTGTAGTTTGATATCCCTTTGATATTGTGATAGGTAGAAGAAATATTTAGTCTCTAGAAATACACTGGACAAGAACCGAGGGACTTCTTATGAAAGACCTATTGTACCTTCACATTATAGTAGTAGAGTAAGTTTCATTGTTATTGCTATCATGTGATTATAGTCCTTCTTAAAAACAAATTTACATTGCAAGTATTTGGCTGCATGGGGATTTTGGGAAAGAGTTTCTTTGTGAAAGTCACCTCTATTAAACCAAAATTTGTATTTGTACTCGCAGAAGTTTAATTTGTTTGAGGGATATGAAGGTATTGCTCCATTTTTGGCTAGTGACAAAGTGCCAAGCTAATTTGACCCTTTATCCCACTCCCTCCCGCCACCCCCGGAGCTGATACTTTTTCACAGTCACTGAAGAAACTCTCTAACTGCTAACATCCTTGAACTTATTACCAAACCTGTCAGAAACACATAGCAGATCCAAGGCCAGTTGCTTCCTGTAATGCTTCTGCTGCTAAAGCAGAATGAAAATTATTTTGGGAAGAGAAGTAAATAAGCTAATTGGTGTGTTGAAAGTGCCTTCAAGTTCACTGGGATTTGTCTGTTCATGTTACAGTTTTAACTACAATGTGCTGCTAAACCAGATTGGGGTCAGTCCCACTGGAGTGTATTCTGGCTTTGAGTCCTCACCTAGCTACCTATCTTTCAGGACACAAAAAGAGACACAGGCGACACAGAGAGCAGGCAAAGAAGAGCCCTTCCGATGGCATGCAGGCTGATCTGGAAAGGCTGAGCACTGGTCTCTTCGCAGATCCCTTCCCCATGAGCGAAAACAAGCATGCGGCTAATGACAGCAGTGACTCAGGACCTCACAGGAGATCAAAGCGCTTCCTCTCCTATCCCCGCTTTGTAGAAGTCATGGTGGTTGCAGACAGCAAAATGGTGGAACATCATGGCAGCAACCTCCAGCACTACATTCTCACACTCATGTCCATTGTAAGTTCTGCATGGATGAACACACGCGCTTTTGATGGCTTTTTGATATTTTCCTATTTGTCAACATAGGCTAGGCTGGGCTGGAGGTGGGGGTTGGGGCGGGGTGGGTTGTGTACAGGCAGGAATTTCAAACAATTAGGACTGTGGGCAGCATGAGGTAGACCACTCTGACAGTCTTGATAAATGGGAAAGAATAACATCAGGTATATTACATGTATGGCATGCTCAGGGTATTTGTGCCTTTGTGTGCAGGGGTCTAGCCTGACCTATATGTTAATCCCGTCTGCATTCAGGACAGGATAAAGCACCTCAGTCAATATCTCAGCGACTTAGAGGAGTATATTTACTCCACCTAAGCTAAATTGAACTGTTTTTCTATAGCAGATCTTTAATTCTCATTTAATGATTATATATTAATATTATAAATACTATTTTGGTGATGTCGTAGAAATGTCTGAATGTTAAACCACATGCTCATCTAGACATGTGTAAATCTTTTCAACAGGTATCCTCTATATATAAGGACCCTAGCATTGGAAATCTGATTAATGTCGTCATTGTGAAGTTAGTTATCATAAATAACGAGCTGGTAAGACTGCATTCTTCTGTAGTGGTTCCATATTAACACACATATTTGTATTGGAATAATATGATCATATGTAGGTTATAGCCTACCTGTTTAAAAAACATGTGTTGACGTTGTGATCTTTAGGACGGGCCCGTGGTATCTTTCAATGCACAGACCACTTTAAAAAACTTCTGTATATGGCAGCAGGGTCAGAATCAGCTTGATGACAGCCACCCCTCCCACCACGATACAGCAATCCTCATTACCAGGTAGGCTACCTCCTCTTCCCCCAGGACTGGACACATTAGAGGGGCACGTCCACAGCCTCAGCTGTCTGTCTGTCTGTCTGTCTGTCTGGACAGTTAGTATGCATCTGCAGTTCTAACAGTGATGTCATTTCCCTTTCAGGCAAGACATCTGCCGAGCACGTGACAAATGCGATACCCTTGGTAAGGTTGTTTTGATAGAGGTTTTCAGAAAGTGCTATTTGAGCTCTTGCTAACAGCACAGGAAACTCATGGGAATGGCTATGATGATGATGATGATGATGAAAGTGATGATGGTTTTTCAGGTCTCGCAGAGCTGGGCACTGTTTGTGACCCATACAGAAGTTGCAGTATTAGCGAGGATAATGGACTAAGCACTGCTTTCACCATTGCCCATGAACTTGGCCATGTGTGAGTATTCAGAGTTCAGGCTCGATCAAATCATTTTTTTCTCTACACTGAACTCTTGACATTCTCTCCTTACACATTATAACATTTGTCTGCCTTAAAACCTCCTCAGTAATTTGGTTCCTAAGACGTCACAATATTTTCCTTTATATGAACTCTCTCACACACAATGGTGTTCATTGTTTTCTTTTTTTTTCTTACGTCAGACATTGTGATCTGTTGTAAACAACACCCCTTGAAACAGTGTAGTATCTAGACCCTTACCAGGCATGAAGTCACAATTGTAACAGACCCTTTAGTGAATCTTAAAAGGAAAAAAGGAAAAGCTATATACAGTGTGTGGTCTGCTTGATACGGATATCTCCAAATCTCTTCATTTCAGTCTCCCTCTTCCTCCTTTGTAGTCCCCCCTCACTCTTATGTGAGAGCCTGCTGTTAGCCAGCCATATTAGGCTGTCAAAGTTAACTGGCTGAACTCGGTGCGAGGTAAACTACCCCAGTGGAATGCTAAGAGTCCTCATCATGGCTACAAGTCCAAATACGTGGGGAGATTTGTCAGAGAGAAAGAGAAAAGCAAACAACACCTTACATCCACAACAGTGGAGAGTGTGTTAATGCCAGGTATTGGGTTAACAAGCCTCTATGCGTTTAAATAAATGCCCCTCTTTTTTTTTTTTTGCACCACCATGCACAAAATGGGATTTTTGAATTCCGTGCTTATCCGCGATAGGAGGTGACATCACTGCGAGAGGCTGATTAGCTGTTGATTAGCGTACAGTGTGGTACTGTGCACACCGCACCTCAGTGCTGTAGAGTTCTCTGGAAACAGTGTGCTGGTAGCTGTCATGTGCCTCAGTTCCTCAGGGACCAAAGGCTGATTTCCCCCCCCCCCCCCCCTTCTCTAACTCAGTAACATTATTCACAGCAATGTAGGTCCCGTAACCATTAACGGGTCTAGGCACAGCTGTCAAACTACTTTATTGTGGCAAAGTCTGAGCAAGTCTGTTTTCGTCCCCCTTGTTGCAGGTTCAACATGCCCCACGACGACAGTGCCAAATGCAAAGAGGACGGTGTGAAGAACCAGCAGCATGTCATGGCACCAACACTCAACTACTACACCAACCCATGGATGTGGTCCAAGTGCAGCCGCAAATTTATCACTGAGTTCCTTGAGTATGGACCGGTTCTTCTGTTCTCTCAGTCTCCTATAGTAGATATGGCTTCTCTAACAGTACTCAGCCCTTTGTGTGTTGATCTGATACGTTTGTTAGGTTATTTCTCTGTTAAAAAGGGCCGAGGTGTAATCCGTGTCATTCTGCCACTGAATATGTTTTTGTGTGTATTTTCTTTTCTCAAAGCTGTTGTCTCGTTATTTTTTTTACTAGCACAGGGTATGGAGAGTGTTTACTTGACGAGCCAGCATCTCGACCATACAGTCTGTCTCAGCAGCTGCCCGGACGGATATACAATGTCAATAAACAATGTGAATTGATATTTGGGCCAGGAACACAGGTGTGCCCATATATGGTAAGAGAAAGCTGCTGTAGAGGAATAAACCTGACATGTTTTCATGTTACTCTGTCAAAAACAAGCGAGCCCCCGCATAGCACTTAGCCTTCAGTTGCACATTACTCATGTTCTGCACTTCTGTCCACTTTGCAGAAAACACACACAAGAGTACAGTGGCTAATGTTTTAGCAACTCAAGTTGCACTTACTTAAGGTTCTTTAGTTACGCCCCTTGTAAGGTACCCCAAATTTCCCCTCAGTTCCCCTCCGTTCCTCTGCTTCGAGTGCTTTTGAGTTCAACGCACTTGTTTGAAGGCACACCCCGTGAATTATGACTGGGTATACATAGTGGAGATGTTTGCTGGATGGGAGTTGGCCCAAGGAGCGTGGAGGGGCTAACAGTGTGTTGTGTGGATGTTTTCCAGACCCAGTGCCGCAGGCTGTGGTGCACCAGCCCGGAGGGAGCGCAGCGGGGCTGCCGCACCCATCACATGCCCTGGGCAGATGGGACCGACTGCTCCCCTGGGAAGGCAAGTGTGAAAATGAAGTCTTTTGCATAACACTAGCATGCAAACAAATGTTGTCTCAGGCCTGGGATTTTTAAAAAGCTTTAGCTTGTACCAAAGCAGCTTGACATCATCTCTCCACCCTCACAAATGATCTCCTCACAGGGTGAGGCGAGGATTGTGTTTTTCAGATTAGCAAAGTAGCTTGCACTGTCCTCTGTAATAAAGAAACAGTGAATCAACAGAGATAATTCATTATTATTAATGTAAAGAATATTAAGTAAATCAGGACCTAAGTGGGTACCCATATGACGATGGCCATCCACATTATTAGACATTTTTAGGTCAACATGTATTGCTGTGAGGGTTGCATTGCTTTGAGTGCTGATAAGCCTGTGGGAAGTGGGCCTGCACGGCTTGTCCCTGTCTGGTTAAATGGCGGTTTTAATGAACCACTTTTCCAACCTCCACTTCCTGTCTGTTTACCTGACATGAAAGATTGTCCAATTGAAGTGGGCTTCGGGGATCCCACTGAACACATGCTTGAGAGTCCGTTTGTGTTTCCACATTGTATTTCTGCAGAAAAAGCCCACACCACTGCACTCAGAACACAAGGCTGTTAAATACAGATGTTGAGTCATTAAAGAAAGCCAGTCTTCCACAACACATTCTGTCCCACAAACCAGATATTTTTCCCTTGGGAAAGACAGATCTGCACATTTGCCAACACATGCCCCCATTTCTTTGATTTACTTAACTTCCTAAAATCCCTCCTCCATCTCGTACTCAACCAAGCATCTCACAGCTTTAAGGTGCTGTCCATCGGCCACTTTTTGAGGGTTCCTAATTTGCGTCTCATTCTGCCTTATTCATTGCAGCACTGCAAGCATGGCCTGTGCATCACCAAGGAACATGACGCCACTCCCGTGGACGGCGCCTGGGGTGTGTGGAGCCCCTTCGGAACCTGCTCTCGGTCCTGTGGCGGGGGGATCAAGATCGCCGTGCGGGAGTGCAACCGACCCGTGTAAGCCGAGCCTTTGTAGTCAAGCAACACCAACTGGACTGTGAATGGGGCGAGGAGTTTTTCAGTGTACCTTGACAAACACAAGATCAAACCCTTCCTCCACACAGGCATACGTACTGAACACCACCACCACCCACCCTAAAAAAAATCCCCCTTTGAACATCCTGAGGGGCGACCGGGGCATCAGATAGCAGTGATATAATTTGGGGC
The DNA here is from genome assembly GCF_963457725.1 of Sprattus sprattus. Classification (NCBI taxonomy): domain Eukaryota; kingdom Metazoa; phylum Chordata; class Actinopteri; order Clupeiformes; family Clupeidae; genus Sprattus; species Sprattus sprattus. Next base: position 27,996,067 of record NC_137908.1, on the reverse strand, counting down.
GTTCAGCGCAAACCCCTCCACCCTGTTGAGAGACATGAGACAGACGGTGAACGTGTGCTGCAGAGCTCCAGGGCACTGAGGGAGGAGATAGGGCAGGGACGAAGCTCTTAGATGGAGAGGATGTGTCTGTGTTGATTGATGGCTCATTTTTCTTTTGTTTTGTTTTTTCTCTCTGCAGCCCCAGGAATGGGGGGAAGTACTGTGTGGGGCGCCGCATGAAGTTCCGCTCCTGCAACTCTGAGCCCTGTTCCAAGGTCAAGAAGGACTTCCGAGAGGAGCAGTGCGCCACGTTTGACGGCAGGCACTTCAACATCAACCTTCTACCTCCAAACGTTCGCTGGGTGCCAAAATACAGTGGAAGTAAGGAAACTCGAGAGGTCTTTTCCAAAGTCATGCTCAGTTATACATACCCGCAACACTCAGAACACTCAGAGCCGTACCATACAAGGTCTTCCTGCAGTTCCGTCATTCCTAATGTACCTCCTGAATTTGCCAACATTAATTTTAATCAAGTGTTACAAAAATGAACTGACAAATTGTCATGAGGACGTAGTGAAGGAACAATCAATTAAAAGCAAACAATAATGAATGGTCATTAAAATGTTTACAGTCGGAGTGAGCCAACAGGAAACAGATGAAAAGAGATGAAGAAAGCCTGATTCAGCCCATCTGGGCCATAAAGGGCCATATCATTTAAGTCTGTGTGATATGGGTTATTTACAGTTATAATCACTTAATGTATCTTGCACTGTTTGAACTGAGCAAGCAGCTAAATATCTTCTTTAAGTTTAGTCAACCCTTGGCTAGAACTGCATTAGTAATATATTGTATACACAGTTCCTTCATGATGTCTGGTTATTTTTCCAGAGGTAGGCCCCATATTTCCGCTCTTAAATCTATGGATGTCCAACTAAGTAGAAAGTGGAGATGTGAGGGATGACACAGAGTGGGAACATGTGCTTCTCCCATGGGGAATGTTATCAGCTACATAACACATTACATCTGTTAGGAAGTCAGTGACTCTTGCATCTATTACCTCATGTAGCATAGCAAACCCATTTGTACGTTATTCGTATGTGCGATAAAGACTATGTCTGTCCCCTTTTGCATCCTTGGTTTGCTTGAGGAAATGTCTTGTTAGATTGTTCATATACTGTGCCTTGGTGAGAGTTTTTTAAGTGTTTTTCTGGTGTTATTGTCTCTCTCCCGCAGTCCTTATGAAGGATCGGTGTAAGCTCTTCTGCCGGGTGGCTGGGAGCACAGCCTACTACCAGCTCAGGGACCGGGTCATTGACGGTACCCCGTGCGGGCCAGACACCAATGACATCTGTGTGCAGGGCCTCTGCAGGGTAAGTTCCTGGGCCCAAGCACTTCCTTTTATTAGAGCTCTGAAGGAACGGCTGCTTTGATTCTGTTTTGTTTTTCCCTCCCCCCTTCACGTTCTCAAATATTTGTACATTCTAAAACCGGAAGGTTCACCTTACACACTGGCTTTCGCAGGTCAATGTAGGGTCCCCTTTTACTTTGAGAGTGCTTCACACTTCAAGGCGGCAGGAAGAGAAAAATGTCACACCACCAAAGGAAATGTCTAAAAATGCTTTGGGAGCCACCGGCCTTATGCCGTACGGTATTCATGCAAGCCTTAAAGTTCCCTCTCTGAAAGTGTGTGTGTGTGTGTGTGTGTGTGTGTGTGTGTGTGTGTGTTTCTGTAAATGCCTACACCTCAGTGTAGCCAGTCTGACTTCTATAAGCACATAAAGTTATGCTGTTTTTACTCTTTCACGCAAACACGCCAATCCCAGCTGTAACAATGTTATTTCCACCAAGCCGCCCGCTAAGCACTTCAGGCTCAGTGTATGTGTGTAGAAAGAGAGTTGAGTCCCACGGCCAGAGCCGTCTCCTCCACTGTGCTACATGGCACCCTAGGGTCCTCTGCTCTGAAAACATACTTTCCATACTTACTGTTGCGTGCTTATTCACAGGTTCCCCATAGAAGATAAGTGAAAAGCCTGATGAGAGACGCGGTTGTGTTTTGCTGTGACCGTCTCTTAGTGTTGTTTGTCTCTCCACCCTTCAGCAAGCAGGGTGCGACCACGTGCTGAACTCCAAGGCGAGGAGGGACAAGTGTGGTGTGTGCGGAGGGGACAACTCCTCGTGCAAGACTGTCGCGGGCACGTTCAACACCGTCCATTATGGTGAGGGTCCTGTCTTGGTAACGTGCAATGACTCTTTAGTCTCTTCAGCCACAGTGTAGGAAGCATTCAGCAGGTCTCACTAGTGTGTGTTCTTCATTCATGATTCTCTCCCAGGATACAATGTAGTCGTTCGAATACCCGCTGGTGCTACAAATATTGACGTGCGACAACACAGCTACTCAGGGAAACCAGAGGATGACAACTACCTCGGTAAGACCACATTTCCCCTCCAACTCACTCAAGTAACTTGTTTTCAGTTATCACCCTTGATCTTACAATTAGCCTAGCATTAGCATTCGAGGTCTCTGGAACTGTGATGGGGTGAAGTGGAGAACCCTCAGCAGTGGATTTGAATCTCGATCATCAGGACTAATGGGGCATACATCCTGCCTCTGGGGGGGCAGGAACAGTGGCTATTTTGTATTGCAGTCACGTTCCCAACGTGTCGTTTACATTCAGGTGTTAATGGTGTGAATACTGGCCCCCTCGCTCTCCCTGGCCATGGTGTGAAGAGTGAAGTGTGGGGTTAAAAGCCACAGCCCACAGAGAAAACAAATGGGCCTTTTTAGACTTGCTCTTGAGTGGTGATGGGCTGGCTACTGGAACGCAGTAGCACTGCCTCACCCACACGGAGAGAGAGAAAGAGAGAGAGAGAGAGAGAGAGAGAGGAAGAGAGAGGAAGAGAGATAGAGAGAGACAGGGGAAAACGGTGGTGAATGGCCCCTGTTGAAGTGTGAGGTTTATGTTCCATGCATGTTAACATGCCCCAAGATCTGGAGCCTAGACTGGCTCCACCCCATTATACACCACCCTGGAGGAGATCACTGTGTCCTCTGTGCGTTCTAGCTCAGGAGGGCCAGGCCGCCCCAGGAGAGAGACCTGTGTGTGTGTGTGTGTGTGTGTGTGTGTGTGTGTGTGTGTGTGTGTGTGTGTGTGTGGGTGTGTGAGAGTGCATACATGTCTGGATGGGTGGGTGGATGGTTACGTGCATGTGTGTGTGTGTGTGTGTGTGCGTAAGAGACAGAGTGAGTGTGTGTGTGTGTGTGTGTGTGTGCTATACGAGTGTGTGTATGTGTGTGTGTGTGTGTGTGTGTGTGTGTGTGTGTGTGTGTGTGTGTGTGTGTGTGTGTGTGTGCGTAAGAGACAGAGAGTGAGTGTGTGCGTGTGAGAGTGTGTGTGTGTGCGTGTGAGAGTGTGTGTGTGTGTGTGTGTGTGTGTGTGTGTGTGTGTGTATGTGTGTGTGTGTGTGTGTGTGTGTTTGTCTGTGTATGTGTGTGTGTGTGTGTGTGTGTGTGTGTGTGTGTTTGTCTGTGTGTGTGTGTTTGTCTGTGTATGTGTGTGTGTGTGTCTGTATGTGTGTGCGTGTATTCAGGGGCTCCTGGGGGAACGGCTGGGTGAGGGGGTTATGTGTGGAATGGGCCGGGCTCTAAAGCCACATTACTGTGACGTGTGAAATGGCGGGGAAAGTAACTCAGGAAATGAGCTACATAATCGCATTAGTGTGAATGTGTGCAGTAGACTGACTGGTGCACAGGAAGACTCAGACTCTTCAAGGAATGCAGGATTACTTTACCCCAATTAGGTTTATCTTTCTCCCTTTATCGCCAAACCTTACTGTACTTGAAAATACAGTGTTTCATCTACCAGAAATGTCTATTTTTACACAAACCAAAAAAGCTGTACAAAGTCCTGACTCTGCTCCAAAGGTCCAGAGAGGAACGCCTTCACTGTTGCATTACATGAGAGAATAAGCTGTAGCGACGTGTCCAGAGCCGCACCTGCTGGCAGCTGTGGCCTTCTTCGGGAAGATTTAAATCAAATCCAAAGTTGTGCTCGCTTTTAACCCACAGTGTGTATATTTGGAGGGTCACAGTTGGCTAATACTGTATGTTTGCTCTCTTTCTTCAGCTGTTTCTGACAGTCGTGGAGAATATCTGCTCAATGGAGGGTTTGTGGTCAGCATGTTCAAAAGGGAAATCAAGTTGGGGAATGCTGTCCTTGAGTACAGTGGCTCCGACCACATCGTCGAGAGACTCAACTGCACTGATAAAATCGAGGAGGAGATCATTGTCCAGGTAATATCACTGACATGGGTTCCAGTGAAGGAGGTTCTTTCTGTGCATTTGAACTGCACGTGCTCTGTGGGGTCTCTCTCTCACGTTCTGCTTTGGGTTCTGCAGGTGTTATCTGTGGGGAACCTGTTCAACCCGGATGTCAGGTATTCCTTCAACATCCCCATTGAGGACAAGCCACAGCAGTTCTTCTGGGATGCCTACGGTCCATGGCAAGAATGTAGTAGGCTTTGCCAAGGTCAGTGTGTGTTTGTGTTTCTAAATGTGTGTGTGTGGAAGTGTGTGTGTGAACGGGGAGATCTGTTTTAGTTACAGCCAAGTGCTAGCACACTGCAGCCAGACCCTCTGTGCCTGGAGTTCTCCTCAAGCCGTGTCAGAGATCAGCTTAGGACACAGAGCTGGACGGCGGCCATCCGCTAGCTAGTTTACTCACGGCTGCCTCAGGAACTGAAGTGTGTGAGCATTGCTTGGCACAAGGGTCTGTGTTTGTGAGAGCCGAAAAAGAAACAAGAAACATGGGTTCTCTCTCCTCTGTGTGAGCAGGAGAGCGAAAGAGGAAGATCCTGTGCGGCCGTGAGACGGACCGCGTGGTGGTGTCGGACCAGAGGTGCCACGGATCGGCCCGGCCCGTGGCCATCACCGAGCCCTGCAACACGGAGTGTGAACTCAGGTGAGCTCACATCTGGCCCACCAATCATTCACATCTGCTTGGCCCCACAGAAAAATGCTCTCTTGGCCTCGGTTCTCCCACTACAAATTGCACAAGAAGGGAAGGTTAAAGCGCTGATGAAGTATGGAGTGTGTGTGTGTGTGTGTGTCTTTGTCTGTGTGTGTGTCAGACAGAGAGAGAGATAAAGAGAGAGAGAGAGAGAGTTTCTGTTGTGACAGAACAACAGTTTTGAATGAACTAATCTTGTAACCGCGTGCGTCTCCAGGTGGCACGTCGCACGTAAAAGCGAGTGCAACGCTCAGTGTGGCCTGGGCTACCGCAGCCTGGAGATCTACTGTGCCAAGCACAGCCTCACCCAAGGCAAGACCCAGAAGGTGGACGACCGCTACTGCAACAACCAGCGCAAGCCAGATGACAAGGAGGGTTGCCATGGAGACTGCAACCCTGGCGGCTGGGAGTACTCCCCATGGTCAGAGGTGAGACTTTGGTGGTGGAGGGGTGGCAGTGTGTGTGAGGGGGTTTTGGCTCTGGAAACTTTGGAGGGATTTGCGAGCAGACTGAGCCTTGTGTAATTGTGTGTGTTTGTGTATGTGTGATGCAGTGCTCCAAGAGCTGTGGAGGAGGCACGCGTCGACGGGGGGCAGTGTGCGGAAAGGCGGCAGAGGTCGGCGGTGACGAGAGCAAATGCAACCAGCGGGACAAGCTTACCGTCCAGCCCTGCAACGACTTCCAGTGCCCTCAGTGGAAGACAGGCGACTGGTCAGAGGTACAAGGCTTCCTCCTCTCTTTCTCCCTCTCACCCTCTCCCTCTCTCCCTCCCTCTCTCTCCCTCTCCCTCTCTTTCTCTCTCTCTCCCTGCGCTGACAGAGAGCGGCTGTGTCTGTGGAATGCCTGCTTGACCTGTGTTCTGTTTACACAACCAAGGTACCCCGACCTTCAGGGGGAAAATGACCACCTATGTTAATGGCCTGTGAAATGGGCTAGATGTGAAATTGCAGCCTCCCATCACCCCCCATGACTTTGCACAGGCAGCAGTTTTTCCTAGGTGAAAGCTAGTGTTGTGTAATGAATCTCATCAACATGCCACATGGGTAAGCTGTTAAGATTGTGCTTTGTTGGGTTGTGTGCAAGCTTCACGGATAATCGAGCGACACGAATGGGTAATTGTTTCACAATTTTCCTTTGTGAACGTGCTTTTACACACATATCAGATGTTCAAACGTGTTGCAATACATTGATATCACCCTCTGTGTGTGTGTGTGTGTGTGTGTGTGTGTGTTTGTGCTTTTGTGTGTGTGTTTGTGTGTGTAGTGTTTAGTGACCTGTGGGAAAGGATACAAGCACCGGCAGACCTGGTGTCAGTTCGGAGAGGACCGTCTGGACGATAGGTTCTGTGACGTGTCCAAGCCGGATTCGGTGCAGACCTGCCAGCAGCAGGAGTGTGCGTCGTGGCAGGTCGGGCCCTGGGGACAGGTAGGCAAAGCCTGGTTAAGCAGCATGAACACGTGTCGGTAGAAGCACAACATCTCACGGCTATGGCTCTGTGTTGTCCTGTCAGGGGACATTCTTGTTCACTATCCATAAAACTAACACTAAAACGGTAACTACTGCAAAGTGCATATCCAAACAAACCTCAAGATATGTTATGCAGATATGTATGCCATATATATGTTCAAAAGAAACTGCAATATCGCATTTAGTTTTTTACATGTTATAGTGTATAGAAATACATGCTATATAAGCAGTGCTGTAGCGATTTCCTGCTTTCTCCATAATTAGGCAGATGTGGCCAAATGGAACACTCCACAGATGTGTTATGTGTTTATGCTAGCTCTCCGTGCACACACTGTTTATAAGCAGCATTAGAGTAGGCCTCATCCAAACACTTCAAGTCAAAACTACCAAACATGAATTCATTGCGCTGAATGTGTGGGTCAACTCCATCATGATAAATCTAAAAGTGTGACACAGATTAGGCATCCCCTATACTTTGGGAATAGGCAATTATTTTAAATGTATATTTGAAGGGATTAAATGAATCATGGGCAAAAATTGTTGCCCCACAGGCTTGAAATCGTTTCATTCAGTTCATTGTTAGAGGGAAAAAAATGGCCTCCTTCTCAAAACAAGAGTAGTTGAAAAAGTGAAAGTTGGATGAATTATGTGCCTGCGTCTTTTAGTTATCTTTTTGCCTGGGTTACGGCCATCAAGGCCTCCAGTCAAGAGCAGATACTGTATATTAATATGGGACATTTTACGAGGATGTGTGCGTTTTGGAAGAGCTTGCCTGGGGTTTGTTTAACCTCTTCCATCATTTGTCTCCTCTTCCTCTTCCTCTCCTCTTCCGTTATCCCACGATGCAGTGCACCACCACGTGTGGACAGGGCTATCAGATGAGGGCGGTGAAGTGTGTGGTCGGGTCGTACGGGTCCGTCATGGATGACGGCGAATGCAACGCGGCCACCAGGCCCACAGACACTCAGGTAAGATGGCAGCTCCTCTCTCACATAAGACTGCTGTAGTGTGCTTGTGAATGTGTTGCGGTGACTTTAAGAAATACCTGGAAGGAGATGACTTGTGTTAAGCAGAGAACAGATAAGAGGTTGTAGCTGCCAAGGAGAGAATGGCTGCAATTTTGAGCAAAGTAAAACTTCCTGTGTTTAGCTTGTACACTGCTTTGATGTGATGTGAGGACAGACTAGGTAGCTAAAGACCATGTGGGAGCAAACAGATTGAGTAACTAAATGAGGAGCGATTCAGAATTCTGTACACAAATAGAGGGAGAGAGAGAGCGAGAGAGAGAGGGAGGGAGAGAGGGAGAGAGAGATTCCACTGAGCCTGGGACACAGGTACTGGCCAGTCTGCATTGAGCTGCGCCTCATAGCAGGAAGGAAGTCTCACGTCCGGCCCATTCGCCACCTGGACACAATAAGGCCCTGTAGTCTGGTCAGGGAGGCCCTGCACAGCTCACATCAGGGCCCCAGACGTAGGCACATTGCTGGCATTGTCTCCCCCCCACCCACCCCACCCAACCCCACCTCCAGCCTCCCGCAGAGCGCCCTGAGAGTGAGGGGCCATCCTCGGCAGGGGGCGCACGGAGGCCCTGGGGTGATGAAGGGGTGGGGGCAGGGAACGCTGACAGTGGTTCTGAGCACTCACACATGGGCCCAGACATACCATAGATGGACTAGAGAGCCGGGGCTTGAGCTTTGTGGAGCTATATTGCACAGTTGACTGAAACATCAAATTGGATGTGTAGAACTTGACTGAGCCTGTGCCTTACAGCTGGCTAAACATTTGTTTGGCTCCACTTCAACTGATCCATGCTTCTCAGGTATGCTATGTGTGTTCCTCTATGTACATTTGTGTATTTGTCAGCTTTTACGTTCAAAGTTTTCAGAATTTTGAATGCAGGAGCCTATGACTGTCACTACTAAACCTGGCCATGATTGCTTGTGTGGCTCGTTAACCCCCCCCCCCCAAATAAAATAACGCACACACTGTCACACATACACACACACACACACATGCATGCATACGTATACATTCACACACACACACACACACACACACAAACACACATGTATACCTACTCATTCACACACACACACACACGCACACATGCACACACACACACACACACACACACACACACACACACACACACACATGCATACATACCCATTCACACTCACACACGGCTTTACAGCCCTACTACATTTTCATGAGCCCGAGGGTGGGAATGGTTGGGGCTGGTTTTTCCCGACACGTCCTGGGCGCTGCAATAACAAGGCCTGGAGGCCGAGCGCGCTCAGCTCAGCACAGGCAGCCCGAGAGGCGGGCGGGCGGGCCAGCCACAGGGAGGCCCCCCGGTCTGAATTCCCGACTCAGCCATAAGGCCCACTGACCCTGAACAAGTCACTTCACCTCTGTGTGATTCCAGCCGCTCATCCGTGAAGCCGGGTACGAGGGCGCCCCGACCGCCCGCCCGCCCACCATACGCCATTACGAACCGCCCACCCGCTATACGCCATTTTTTTTTTTTTCACTAAACTTATCTTCACCTGACTCTAGTGAGACAGATAGAAAGAAAGCAATACATAAAGAAAGAACTAAAGAAAAAACTAAACAAAAATGGTGGATAGAGAAGGTAAAGGAAAGTGCTCTATTCACTCCTTCACGCAGAGCCCAGTCGGAGCATTCCCTCTCTCCTCATCCTTCTCTTTCTCCCCGTCTGTTTTTGAAGGGAGTTTTATGATGCACTTTATTGCTAGTGTGCGGCAGCAAGATGCCGTCCTCCCACTGCCAGGGTCGTATTTGTTTCCACTCAGAGGGTGAATCTGGAATGTGTAGCACGCTTCAGACCCAGCGAGCTGATTTCAACAGCCCCGATCCCTCCTCCCTCCTCCCCCTCGCCGCCTCCTTCACAGGGCCAAGGGGATGCAGGGCACTGAGGTCGCCCGATGAAAGAGAAGTGTTGGCCTGTGCCAGGGGTTGCCCTGGAGACATGATCCAGGCATGGGTTCCTGACTGATGTGCTTTCTCTCTCTCTCTCTCTCTCTCTTTCTCTCTCTCCCTCTCTCACTTACTTCCTCCGTCTAACTTTCCCTCTTTCTGTTGACCTTCATCTGCTGTTTCCCCTTCTGTGTTTGACTTTCTCTGTGTCTCCACTCTCTTGATGTTTTATATCAACCTTTCTCCTGCTCTCTCTCTCTCTCTCTCTCTCTCTGTTTCTCTCTTCCTCTCTACTTCTCTGTCCATCTACCCACTAGGATTGTGAAGTAGCTCAGTGCCCAGTACCACATCCTGTTGCACCAGACCCCAAAGTCCTGGCTCATCCTGGTCACAAAACCCAATGGAGATTTGGATCATGGACACAGGTATATCTTACAAGTCTTGCTTCACGTTTCCTTTTGTGCTTTGTGTTTACACCACACTAGAATGCACCCATTTTCAAAACCAATTCCCCCCGATTGATCTCTACTGAGTAGTTAAGTGTCTCTTTCTCTAACCAGACACATTTTTACCATTACAGTGCAGCGCCTCTTGTGGCAAGGGCACGCGGATGCGCTATGTGAGTTGCCGTGACAACCAGGGAGGAGTGGCCGAGGAGGCTGCCTGTGCTCACCTTCCCAAACCGGCGGCGCGGGAAGTTTGCCAGGTAGTGGCATGCGGCCAGTGGAAGGTTCTGGAATGGACTCCGGTGAGTGTATCATCAAACTAGAAGGGCATCATTTGTAAATGGCTCTGAAGAATTGTTTACACCTCAAATGCACATCCACTGATTGTAGAGTTGCACATTTGTAGGACAGCACATTTGGTGAAATCTTAACCCTCCAAAAGCTAGTTTCCTTCACTTATTCACTTTAACCTCCCCCCATACACACACACACCCACACACACACACACACACACACCCCTGCTCCATTAGTGTTTCATTAGCTGGTTTATTTAGCTTGAGTCTCTGGTGCTCAGCCCAGTGTTAAATGGCCATCCTCTCTGTCATTAGGCGCCTCTCGGGGACGCCAGGAACTGATGGGAATGAGGCTGGTGGGGGTGGGGGAGGGGCTAGGCCTTGTTTACAGCTGTTTCTCATCAGCATGAGAGCAGCAGTGATATTCCCTCCTAGCCCACAGTTATCGGAGCCTGTGCGAGCGAGCGAGCGAGCGGGCGAGTCAGCGGGCGAACGAGTGAGCGAGCGAGTGCGCCGCGGTGGGAGGGCCTCCTCTGGTTATTTACTGTATGCCAGAGTAACTCGCTGAACCAGGGGAAGGAAGCCATTTATTGCAAGGCCACAGAGTTTAATACAGACAGCACTTCATTTTTCCCCTCCCAGCACTATCGCTAGCTGCCTTTCACAGGAAGTCAGTTCTGTAGGAGTCTTCTACCATTTGATCAGTTCACGTCACCGCAGCAGGTGTCAATGCCTAATGACGGCAACTCAGTATGATGCATTATGAGACAAAGTGTAAATCCATTTTCCATGAAATACAGGTCAATAATTGTTCACTCTGCCTTTCCATGAAAGTTAAATTACCGAACTACTTTTATTTGTATTATTGTTTTTAATACTTTTCTAGTTCATTGTTTTTTTCAGGGTTTTCAGTAAAACTGTGTCTTTGTAGGACCATGACACTCTGGACGTTATGAAACTGAATTGGAAAGTGTTCCTGGGTGGTAATATGCTTATGTATGTATGGTTTTTTGTGTGTTGTGTGTGTGTGTATTTGTGTGTGTGTGTGTGTGTGTGTGTGTGTGTGTGTGTTTGCATATGTGTATTTGCAGTGCTCGGTCTCCTGCGGCCAGGGCAAAGCCAATCGGCAGGTGGTGTGCGTGAACTTCAACGACCAGGTTGTGGACGTGAGCGAGTGTGACCCCGACGACCGGCCAGCCCGCGAACAGGAGTGCGCAATGCCCCAGTGCCCCTCCCGGCCCAGTGACCACGCCTCCTTCCCCTCCAACCCCAAGAGCGCGCCGCCTTCCGGGGCCGGCGACAGCAGGAGAGGCCGCAACCAGTGGAGAACCGGACCTTGGGGAGCTGTGAGTTTCTTTTCATCTAATTGCTTTTTAAGCACAAACCATTCACTTCAATGACCTCTTTTAATCACAATCATTCTGTTCAGCTGTCTTCTATTTGGGTTTCGTAGGCATCTGAGTACTTAACATGCAAAAACAATTGACTGTGGTCTGAACGGTTTTGTCTGTGCATAATTGAAATGTCTAGCTCAAGTTCCCTGAAAAAGAAAAAAAGAAAAGCGTATGGTCCTATTTTTGGAAGGTCTGCTGTCTCACTTAGTCTTTGTCTGTCTGATTCGTTAAGGATGTTCTTAAATGAGTGGTTTGGTGAGGCTGTAGCGTCAGGCTTCTTACAACAGAAGGATCTTAGGACACGAGGACCCTGGTCTGAATCCGGCCTGAGGTCATTTCCCACTCCCCATCTCACTCCCACCTACTTCCTGTCCTATCTCTGCTGTCCTATTCCAATTAAGGCAGGAGAAGACCAAAGATAAAGAACAAATGGCAGTATGTCTATCCAGTTTCCTTCACCGAGTGGAAATTGGCTGTCTTTTATCAGCAACTAAGTCCTGGGAGTTATTTATAAGCTTATCTATTGGTAAATCAAGGCTATCCCACTGATGAAGGATGTGGTGTCCTAGTGACTGTGACCAAGATAGATCCTAGGGGTCATCGTGTTGCAAACAATACCTACAACAAGGAACGCAGACAAACAGTGACGTCAGAATAGAAGAAACTCATTTGAACCATCCATGAACTGCGGCAGACCTTGTCTTAATAGTTTAACACTTTCATGAATGGTAAGACGCAGTTGTGTAAAGCAATGCATTTTAGTCCACAATGATTGGAATATATGTAAAGATATATCACTGTTCATCAATCAATCATGTGCAGGAAGTTAGCTACATCTAGGAAGTCGCTTGCAGAGACTGTTTCTCTTTAAAAGGAAATCCTGACATCAAACCCTGTTGTTATTTATGTTGTTTCTGAGTTGAAAAGAAACTTAACGTGGCCGTGAAGGAAGAAATTAATTTAACAACACTCAATATCTGTAGCCGCATTTGAAAAGACGGCCATTAGTAGCATAACCGAAGAGTGTCTTGTCTTTGGCAAACATAAAGGTTTAGCTCAGTCAGCTCAGGTTGATTTGCAAGCCTGGTTGGCATTGGTCCCGACCGCCTCTGATCTGATGTCTCCTGCTCTTGACCCCAGTGCTCCAGCACTTGTGCGGGAGGCTTCCAGAGGCGCGTGGTGGTGTGCCAGGATGAGAACGGCTACACAGCCAACAACTGTGACGAGAGCTCCCAGCCCAACGAGCAGCGCTCCTGCGAGTCCGGACCCTGCCCTCAGTGGGTCTACGGCAACTGGGGAGAGGTGAGAGGAAAGCCTCTAAAATCACTGTCAACGTGGATTCACCTGTACTGCGATTGTATTTACGGTATAATATGGTCACAGAAAACTTGATTGGCTAGCAGATGTCTGATATTTTTGAAAAAAAATTGTATTATTCGAGTTCCCCTAGTTTTACCATTCTATCATGTCTTTAGTCATTTGTGTTCATCCTAAAATAATAAGCTATATGCTTTTAGCTATTGAATGGTTACAAAGCACTTTGGCAATCAAATGTTCGTCAGAGATAGCAGTGATTGGTCATGGTGTTATTTGGCACAATACACACTAACCATTCTAATGATTGTTTCCAAATTTGTGGTAACATACCAGGGATACTAGGGAAGTTCATATGTCATAGAGTTGATCTTGGAATGTTGTGGGATTGTGTTCATTTGTGTGTGTGTGTGTGTGTGTGTGTGTGTGTGTGTGTGTGTGTGCGTGTGTGTGTGTGTGTGCGTGTGTGCATGTGTGTGTGTGTTTGTGTGTGTGTGCGCATGCGCATGCGTGTGTGTGTGTGTGTGTTTGTGTGTGTGCGTGCGTGCGTGTGTGTGTGTGTGTGTGTGTGCATGTGTGTGTGTGTGTGTGTGTGTGTGTATTAGGGGTTAGGGCTGGAAGGGTGCTGTCTTGTGTAGCTCCGACGGTGAATAGGTTACTTCCTGTCCCATAGCTGCAGGTGCTCACCCTTGCATTTTGTGTTCTCCTCTCGTCCGCAGTGTACGAAGTCCTGTGGCGGCGGGATAAAAACACGGCTGGTCGCATGTCAGCGGCCCAACGGGGAGCGCTTTAACGATCTGAGCTGTGAAATTCTTGACAAACCGCCCGACCGAGAGCAGTGCAATACTCAGTCGTGCCCATCTAACCCTCACTGGAGCGCAGATCCATGGAGCTCGGTACGCTCATAAATATTTGATTTGGTTTTTAACATGTTCGTGGATTTTTTTTTTCTTCTCATTGCATATATAGCTTGAAAGACAAGACCAAGACAAAAAGCCAAGCAAGCATAAAGATGGGTTGTGATTTTAATAGAATACTGTTCCTGCAACCAAGGTGCCATGACTGTTTATCACACTACAGACTGTTGTAAATTGTATTTATTTTGCACTTAAGGAAACAGATGACACCAGATATACAAAAATATATAGTCACCAAATGTGCTGGTACATGCTACCTATGTGTGACCATAACCAAACTTTTTGTCTTAGTTCATGTACTAATGCAGGATCACCATAGGATCTTTCAGTCTGATTCAGTTTGTAATGTTGTTGTTGTCTTCAAAAAATAATAATTTATTATGCAAGAGATGTACATAGCGTTAGCTTTCTTCTTTCTTAGATGTTCTGTTACCGAGTATGTGCTGAGTCAAGCAGCCTATCTCCTCAGTTGTTTATATGCGAATAGCAGTGAATATTTTTGTATATGAGGATTTTTGCAAAGTGATTTTGTTTTACTTTTTTGGTTGTTTTGGTGAAGATACAAAACACAAACTCCACACCTATGGTGCAAGTCAGTAGTTTTGATTTCCAAATGTATTTTTATATGTGTGACATGACGGAACATGAAAGAAATGTAATAGTAATGGCACCAATGAAATAGTTTTATTTTATTCTCATGAGATGTATACATTTTTATATGTCTATTTTGAAATTTCTCTGACTTAAACAATCATGCACTCTGTGACATAGGGTTTGTCTGCCATGGTTGATTTGTCAGCGTAGATTAGACTGGTAAAGCAAGTCATGTCACATTTAAAAAAAAAAAAAAAAAAAAAAACAGAGGCAGACTCCGTGGTATGCCTATAATTCAGCTCCAAGGCACATCGTTCAAATGGTGCTTACTATGATTTTTAGCTATTGTTTCTTCATATCTTTTGTGAAAAACTTGTATGATTTTACCACCATTACTCCGTATACGTGAAAATATGCTATGTTCAACCATACCTCGGAAAAATACACAGTTCTTTCAGCCATCAAGATTTGACTCATACAGTGGTGCTTTTACCAAACAAGGGAGATGTGAGACCTAAATATCCCATAGCTACGGTTTCTATATTTGTCACATTTAACTGTTAAGGGTCAGATCTATGTAATTACTTTCAATTGCAGCTTCAAACACATTGTGTATCAATAGTCTTGACTAAATATTTGTTTTCGTAATGTTTTGTCCAGTCAGAGTTAGACTTTCTGTGTCTTGCCTTTCACTTGTTATTTCTTTTTTTTGCAAAATGTCTGTCGATTTTCAAACCTGTGTCTGTTGAGCTGAACAAAATGCTCTTTGCCACACTCACAATACATTAACCACAGGCAAGACTGATACAATACATGAACCACAGGCAAGACTGATTAGTTTTATTTCGCTGGAGATAATTCTGAGGGCCAGTCATTTGTGTCTACCTCATTCTCAGTCAGTAGAGCCCCCCCCCCCCCCCCCAGCCCTTCATGGTGGGCATTTTGCTGGTGGACAATCACAAGTGGTGTGATCTGTACAACATCCAATTGGCTTTAAAGACTAACTCCAACTGTATGACCACATCATGTCTGTACATCAGAGGTAGCAAACAGCACAGTCAATTTGAGAGCTTCTCAACACAGCTTCTTTTTATACATCTGATGAAACTGTTTGTTTTGTGACTTGTTTGTTAGAGCTATAGACCCATAAATGTATAATTGGATCAACTGTATTTTTTTTTTAAATGACATTTTCAAAATATTTTAACCAGCCTTTGACTTGATAGTTTTACCACCTTAGAGATGTAGCCGACGGGCAGTGACAGAGAAAGCATGCACCATGCTAAGCGTGCATTTGGATGTTGACTGGCTGTTCAAATGTAGTGCGCCTCATACCAAATGGCAGTATTAAAAGTCCAAATGTTTTAGAGGTATGGATGATTTTGTATATTTATGTAATTAATTCATATTTATTTGTACTTCATCATACTGGGTTTATTTTTCTGTATTTAAATTTCATACGTATTTGTGTCATTTTACAATGTGCTTTTTGTGAGAGCGAACGTACAATGAGGAATGAATAGTAACTTGCACAACGCTTTAAGTATATTCCAAAAATATTATTTGATTATAGATCATTTACAAAACATGTATCCTTGTATTTTGTATCTTGAATCCAAAGATGTAAATTTACTTAAAACTGCCTAATGTACATCCAAAAAGGAGATACATCTCTTCTGTCGTATGTGTACGCCGAGGAAATCTCTTTTATGATTATGAAGGTGAGAATGGCATCTAAATAGCTGGAGTAGACTACAGAACTGAAGCAGAGGTGCTTGAAGTCTTTTTTTCTTTGAATCATATTGAGCATAGAAAAGCAAAAAATTGTTGCAATTATAGAGGTGAACACCAGAAATGGAGTTAGGTAGTTTAGGCTGTTAATTGCCGTTAGACATTTAGACATAGTAGCACTGAACATTGGTTAGAGCGTTTGTTGGGCGGTGGCTGATGTAGCCAAGGGGGCCTAGCCTGGTTTAAATCCACTGAGACTATGTGGGTTTATCTCTGTGTGTTTTGTTCAAATCATTCAGTCCCAAAAGGGCATTTTCAGTGAATGGCAACTAATAGAATCACTGAGCTTTGACTTTGTTTTCTTTAGGGGTCAGAACCTCCTGCCCCTGTGACTCATCGTTTCACTCATTTTTTTTTGAGAGAGAGTGAGCGAGAGAGAGAGAGAGTTTGCCCAATTTTCTTTTGCAAGGGAAGTCTGCATTATGTGCTACAATGAATCTTCGATGGAGCCATTTATGTGTTAATTCACTCACTAATGCCTGGGCTTTCTTTGGCGGGCTTCAAAATGCCAGGTTCTCAGTGGCCCCGCCTTTCCTTTTTCGGCACGGTGTGGGAGGGGTTTGATGGCTGCGTGACTGTGACAGTCACTCCAATGAACACCCGTCGGCGTGACAATGAATGAGAGCATCGGGGGTCAAAGGTCACCTTTGATTTGTGGGGAGGCCTTTCCCTGCACATCTAACCAGCATGCTTGGACTTCGCGGAAAAGCGTTTTAATCCCAGGAAAACCCGTTAAACCCTTGTGTCGGCATCAGTTCTGGTGACTTTCACGTCGCCCTCTTTCTTTTTTGGTTCAGGGACCCAGTGTTTGCTTTGGATTTGAGAGTAGCACCATCAGTCACCATTGAGTGCGCCATTTATTTGATGGTTGAGAAAACAAAACAGAACCAAAAGAAAGAAGTACAACTCAAAGTGCACGTCTTCATTGACGTGCATGACATTGTCCATGAGAGGTGTTGTCTAGATAGCAATGAATAAACTTTTCAGTGATTCTTCAAATCTCATCTGTCTATTTTGAATATGTTCATACGTCTTTATTTGTCCTGGCTTTTTTTCCAAGGTGTGGACTGTTCAAATAATTTACTACCTGCGAGATATTGCCAGAATTTTGTTTTAACAATGTCCAAGGGTGAATAAATCCTTTTTTAGTTCTGACATAGGGGTCCAAAAAGCCTTTCTGGCATGTTAGTTTACTCCACTTATCAGTTTTAAGACTGTGGTTTATGGTTTGAAATAATTATAAGGCAATTTACTTTGACCTCATGAGGTTAATCCCATAGTCGTGCTGGAGTGAAATATGTTGTGTTTGGGGTGAAATATGTGGCGATCTCATTTAAGCCCTTGTATAAAAACCTTGAAAAATGGTCTGACATTTGAATCTCAGCAGGTGCTGGCTCCTTTTTCTCAGCCATAAATTGCGTTTTGATGCCTTCAGCTCACCTCAATGTGCAGTTGCACCTACCCCCTACTTCATCACCACAGGGCAACTATATACTTTCCTCTGTGTACTTCCATTTCTCTCCACTCAGCTACTGTCCACACTTAATAATAGCAAGATGGAGAGACTTCATATGTTATTAGTAGTTACTATCAAGAGTGCCTGGTGGCTATTGTTGTTTGATGTTGTGTGTTGTCAGCTAGATTTTCGGGGAAGCAGGATTATTGGGGTCAGGCCAATAGTGAGATGTGTGTGTGTGTGTGAGAGTGTGTAAATCATGGAGTCAGACACATGTGGGCTGCATCTGGGCCGGGAGATGGGGAGACAGAGGGGCACCGCAAAGGAGGACTGTGCACCCCCTCTCTGGCACTCACACTCAAGCACACAAGCATCAGGCACAACCAGTGTCTCAGAGCCAACATTTCATTTTATTGTCAAAAGGCATTCATTTTTCTTTGCATACGAAATACTAAAAAGTTGTTTTGTTTGTAAATTCTGATTTACGAGCCAACAAAATTGATTGTGTTGATAGTTTGAATGTAGTTTATGTGCATATGTTTTTTATTACTTCTAAAAAAACATCTGTATAATCTGGTTGTTTTTGTCTTGTGTTTATTTTTCTTGTCAGTTTTTGGTGTTGTTTGAATCCAAATAGACCAGCGTTCTAATGGCACAAATCTATATAAAACGAAAACATGCAGTCAGAGTGACTTTTTGGGTCAATCTTTTTTTTTTAAACGGTAGTGACAAATCCAACCAGTAAAGAACCAAGAAGGCTCTCTCATGTGATGCTATTAATGGAAGCGCTGTTGAAAAGCGTTCTGATGTTTCCCATAGGTTAGCTCTTGCTACATATCGAGCCCCCCCCCCCACACACACACACATCGTCAAAAGTCCCCATCATATTCCTCTCCTTACAGAGGTCAGGGGTCGCCCCATTCCTGTTCAGAGCGCTCCCTCTCTGTGCAAGGCCTGCTGGGACACGCACTCGTTCAACCCGGGACCTGTCGCATCGGATCCGTCCTGGGGCGGCCTGGGCCTTTGATTATCCTGAGCTGAACCAGAAGCCGCCCCCCATCCCCCCCTATGCCCCAATGGCAGTGCGTCTGCTGCGCTATGCTTGTGCCTGTGCTGTCAGAGGGGCTTAAGCCTTCAGGCTGCTCAGTGAACCTGGAGGCGAAAGGCGGTTGCCGCTGCTGCTGCTTGGCTCGCAGTGCAGCTTTCAATTACTGTACCTTATGATTTGGCCCCTCGGTTCACAAGCCCCCTGCTGGGCTGCCCGAAAGAGAGCTTAAGGAACAATTAGCAATGCATGAACACTCCCACCGTTTTTTTTTGCGAATTGTACATGCAAGGTGGAACTTGGCTCCTAATGTTCATTCTCACATGCTTTATTTTGATACACCTTCAGTGAAATACACAAAGTCTGACAACCTGTGCTTACTGCGATTCTCAACAGTTCCATGCCTTTTGTTGTTGGATCAAGTCAACAATAAAGTTTTTTGGAAAGTTATTCAATCTATGGTGGTTTATTAGGCACTATTATACTATACTACTTACTCCAATGTCTGTATATCTACCCAGCATATCATTGAACACTATAACATGACGTAGATTTACACCATTCAATCTCAAACAGTGCTTGAATGGCTGTTTTTGGCTTTTTGATCTCTTGAGTCGCAGCATTTCTTAAATGATCTTGTCTCTCTTATCCCGCAGTGCTCCGTCTCCTGTGGAAGGGGATACAAGTACCGGAATGTGACGTGCATCAGTCGGTCCAGACGGCCAATCCCAGAGGAGAGTTGCCAGCACCTGCCCCGCCCCAGCAAGCAGAGGAGATGCCGAGGGGGGCGCTGCCCCAAGTGGAAGGCCAGCAGCTGGGGCGAGGTAAAACCCTGCATGTATCCCATAGCTACTTGTGCCTTCATTCCCACTGGGCAACATTCACCTTCTGCTGGCAGCATCTTCCCTTATGCACATACATTATTCTGTGTGCATGTGTGTGTGTACCTGCATGTGTGTGTGTGTGTGTGTGTGGGTGTACCTGCATGTGTGTGTGTGTGTGTGCACATGTGTGTGTGAGTGAATGCAATTGCATTGAATGCAAATTCAATGCTTATGTGTGTTTGAGCTGTGGTGGACTCAGATGTCTCAGTATTTTAAAGCTGTCGGCCTTCATCATCTCTTCATCACTAAGCGTCAGGTTCTGCTTAGGTTAGGGTCTATATGCTAACTCTGTGCTCTGATGGATCGCATTCCTTCTGGCTCTTGTGAAGGTCTCCGTGTTGGGAGGCTTTTTGGGGGTGTGGGGATGTTTTTCTTCTCTTTCATCTAGGCAGTCGGTCAGGTTAACTCCAGTCAGCATGAAGTGTCTCTCTTTCTCTCCCTCTCTCTTTCTCTCTTTCTCTCACTTCTCCTCCCCATGACAATGAGAAACATGTGTCAGGCGCTTCTCTGTATGCCAGCAAGAGAATCTACTTACCCTATCAGGCTAGACAGGCATCCCACAATGCATCTGAACATCTGGAGAGCCCACTGTGCTGTCTTCGCACTGGGACTGAGACCAGACACACACACACACACACAAATCACACACACATACAAAACAAATAAGCACATTAACATTTTATACCATCCTAGGCAAACTTTGAGCAGCACTTGCTGCATAGCCGGAGAAAGGAGCCTGCCAGGAGATAGTTGTTTTTCTGACTCTCTTGAAAAAGGGCACCTAGAACCCAGCATTTGTGGCCTATGTGGTACTGTGTTCCTGATGTACGCATGGATGGCATTCATCTGTCAGAAAGGGAACTTCAAAATACCTGGAATAATTCATACACTAAACAGAACAATAAAATATTTACATATCAAGCATTGTTCTATTGCAACTACATAAAGATAACATGGCTGACATTTTTTAGGGGTATTTTAAAACGTTTAAAATATTCATCAGCGTGATTCCCTACTTACGTAGTTGAAACTTCTATTCCGATGTGGGTTTGTAAACTTGTATAAAAGTCAAATCTTCAATGTTTCCTTTCTGATATGTAGACCCCCACACCCTGTACTTTCATCAGTGTGTTTAGAACATTAGGGATTGCCATCTGGAGGAGTTTACCCCTTGCCACCCTCTCACCCTTGAGTGCATAATACTGAACACAGGTGGATGGCGCTGGGCAGCAGATTCACGCCAACCACTGCTATTTGCCAGAGCTCAGCAGAGTCAGACAGAAACACATATTTAAAAGTCATATGGCATTATAATCCACTGTTTTGAGCCACCTTGAGCCTCTTTAGACTTCCAGTGATACTTGTAGGAATGCTAACAAAGAATTCTACACTCAAAGCCACTAGAGCCTGAAATGTAAAATAATGTACATGTTGTGGTAACATTATTCATCATTGGTATTACTTTTCAGAGGATTTTAATATTTGCCCACACTACCATGAATAATGTATGGCTATCCATTCTCATTTTACACTGCCAATTAATTGAATTAACATAAGTTTATATAACCTTATATAATATGTATGATGAATGTATAAGCAGTAAGCCTCATCTTAATAGAGTCTAAGTGATATGAAGTAATATGAATACATCATAAAGGTTACCTATCTCATTATTTACAACATTTAGGAAAATCATTACCTTACACAGGTGGTCAGATGTAAACATTACATTTGATATGCTGTCAGGCTTGGACTGTTTTAGGATTTGATCTACTGTAGGTGTTGGTGGCTCGTTCATATTTAAAGCAGGTATTATTTACTGAGAAACTGTTGCAAAACGTCAGTGTAAATCTAGTATTGTATGTGACAAAAGGGACAGATCAAATATTTTGGCTGGGGCTGATCAGGGCCGAAACATGATATCCTTTCTAATTTCACAACAGGTACACATACAGACTTTCTTCACAGTCCATGAATCCATATTAGGTTGGCTATTTCACACCAGCCAATCCATAAGGATTGGGAACATTCCTTTATGAACTTGAGCACATTCAAACCCTACATGCTATCTGAATCATCACACATATTGTGCAATGTCTGAACCTCTGTGAGACGAACAAAAATATACCTAGTTAACAAGTGCAGAAGCTACTGTCTTCCAAATGAAATGAATGGGGAAGACGCCATTAACACCAAATCACAGATGATGCCTTAACAGTCAATACAAAATATGTAGAGGATGACTTTCTGTTTGATGATGTGGACAAACACAAAACACTTGCAGTCATTATCAGTGGCCTCTATAAGTATGTGCTGAGTAGTCATTATATCCCTTGTTTCATTTGATTTGTTTTTAAAAGAAGCAATAACACATCACTGTGCATTCTGCTCTTACCTCGTGGCACCGACTGTCTTCTAACCAAGGCATGGGTGAACCAGTGGGATAGTGAGCGGAACGTCATGGTGACAGTGGTACAGAAGGTAGAGAAGTCGTTTAGTAATCAGAAGGTTGCTAGTTCGTTTCCCTGTCGAAGCATCCTTGAGCAAGACACTGAACTCCTAAATGCTCTTGATGTGCAGTGTGCCATCAGTGTATACATCCTTGTAAGTGGCTTGTAATGTGAGCCATGTTTTAGATCCGTGGGGTCCCACTGGCCTCAGCTAAGATGTAGTCTTTAATTATCTGTAGACTCGAGCATATGCAGATGATAGCAGTGGACTGGGGTTAGAGCTGAGGTTAGATAAAGCAATGCTGAAAACCCCACTGGACTGACTCTCTGTCACTCTTTCTTTTTCTCTCATTCTCATTCTCTGCCTTGACATGCTGGATTAATTTTGCTCTTGCATAGTTACTTTTCTTGTCAACACATGATCATACACACTCAGTGTTTTTCTCGAAAATAAATCCCTGTGATTTGCCTTTCCCCAACAAGCTATTCTCTAGCCCAGGGGTTTTCAACAGGGAGTCCGTGGACCCCTGGTGGTCCGCAACGGCATTGCAGGGGGTCCGCGCCATGAGCCTATGTTGATCAGTTCACCATTGAATTTTTTTATTTTTATAAATTCTCTCTGATATTTCAATGCATTTCCAGATTACTCTCGAATATCGTGAAAATATCGTGTTATAGGCAGAAAATCTGTGCAGGGGGAGGGGGCGTGGCGGCAGTTAGTGATCCACCCTGATAATTTCACATATTTAAGTGTTATAGGTAGAATATCTGTGCAGGGGGAAGGGGGCGTGGCGGCGGCGGTTACAAACAGGCACGCGCGTGCAGGCACATCAGTGGGCCGTGAATCACTTTCTAGTACGAATGGTGGTCCCTGGGACAAAACCAGTTGAAAACCCCTGCTCTAGCCTTTCAATGGGTATCATACCCGCAAAGAAAACCTTACCATCTGTGACTAAATACAATAATGTAACAGCTATGCTCACTTGTTCAATTTCCTGTGTTTCCATTGCAGACTGACTTTAAAATAATTTTAAACTGCATAGCACTGTTTTATTTTAATTATTTACATTTCTACCGACAGTTGAAAACTGAACTTGAAAACTGATAGTGCTTACACAGCGTAGTCTGCAGTGTTGTTCAGCTGGTTAATGATGTGTCCTGTGTGTGTGATATGTGTTAAGACAGGCTTATAACAATTCATTATTTTATCAACACTTACATTATGTGGAGTAAATTGCTCTGTATTGTCTATTTAGCTTGGCTATTGCATGTTCCATGTTATCATGTTGTTCATGAGGGTATGAGAACTATGATCTGCACAATACTGAAATGCACATGCAAGTGATATTTTTGCCTGCCTACCATCTTTGAGAGTAAAACTACTTTTATTTCAAAGTAGAAACTTAAGCATAGCATCCATAACAGTTATAGTTATTGAAAACCACTAAATGTTGAGCTTTTAATGAAATGCAGTTTTAAAAAAAGAAAACCATAGAATATCTACGTTACGTGCGAATTCTGAAACACATTGGACACTCATGTAGCCTACCAACTTAATCGACCACTCAAGCAATATCAGATTACCCACCCTAGCCAATATAAAGCAAAAATAGTTTTGATTTGAAACATAATAGCATCACTTTTAATACATCGTCAACTCTCAATATTTTCTTCTGGTCTTAAGAATCTATAGGAATACAAATAAATTACACTGTTATGTTTTCAGAATGAATTGCTAATCCATACCTGAATTCCATATCCAATCATTTCATATGGACTGTGACGAAACGGAAATGAATAATGGACTCTAGATAAATCGCCGGTAGGCTAAAGCCTATTTTAGCCTGTTGCTTGATAACATTCTGTGTTTAAATATTTCCATAACCGAGCTGTACTTACCTCTTTTACCACTTAGTGCTCCACAACATGTGGCAACGGTTTACAGCACCGAGATGTTTTCTGTCAGTTTGGAGATCAACGTCGCGCAGATGAGACGGAATGCGCCAAAATTCCTGCTCGCCCGCCTTCCAGTCAGAACTGTCGTCCCGCTGATTGCCCGTCGCCGTACAGGTGGAGCGTCGGAGACTGGCGACCAGTAAGTGAAGTTTGACACTTGAAAAAGCTGAAAAAAAGAAATGCAGCTAGCGTGTGTACACGAAGTCAGAAGCATATCTTTTTGTGTGAGGAGGGGAAACGCACTCGCAGTGCGACTGAACCAGTGAGGTGAGAGAGGCTACTCACTGCGGATCTAGTGCTCACTTCTCATTGCTGTCACGATGCCAAACAGGCGCCTGAGCGGCAGCCCGCTTCAGCGGAAGGAATGAGAGGAAAGGCTGACCATGATGAGAATCAGATGACTCCGAGTGCCTTCATATGTCATGCGATCCTTTATGATTAAGAGGCAGTTTATTTATTTGCTTTTGTTTCATTCCATTTCTGCCCATATCTATCAGTTTTGATGGAGGAAACCGCACATTGTTGGGGATTGTTTAATGTCGGCATGTCCTTCAGAACTATTTTCCTTGAAAGTTTATGAAAAAATACTTTTAAAACAGTATGAAAAAAAAGTCCTAAATGACCAGGAAGCCTTAAATCTAGGTCAACAAGCAGCATGAAATCACAGTGCTCAGAAAAGTCTAATTAGTCAAGAGCAATGCTTAGAAAATACCTTCTCAGCAGCCCCTTGCAGATGCTGTGAACAGCTGGAGCCAATTACTGCAGCCTGCTCTGTTTTCGGACATTGGCTGGGTCAAGCTGCCTCACATTGAGTTCTCAGAGCTCCTCATGCTTTTAAAGTGTACAGCATGTGACTGAGTTCTGAGAAGCAGGTACGGCAACCCTGTGTTCAACTCCATATTAGGAGAGGAGCAAGTAAGGAGCACCAAATAAAAATGTGTCTGTGTCCTTTGGAAGCACTCTTTTCAAAGCTCCAGAAAGTCGTTAGTACCCATGTGCTTCTGTATGTTTGTTCCATTTATTATGAAAATGCTAAAACCTTCATGTTTATGGGGTGCCACCAAGCCTACTGATAAACTTTGGCATTCTGAAAACACTGTCTTTCTAGTATTTGCACTTTTAGATATATTGCAGTGTCAAACTGCATTGCGTGCAGCTGGAGTACTTTCATAATAACTGAAGTACGTCCTTGTCTTCATGACGCAAGAACCTTTCAAGAGCTTGCAAAACTTGGCTTAGATAAACAGAACAGTACACAGAGCGTACATGGTGATGATCAGAGTCACAACTCTGAATGTTATTGGGCCCAGTGCTGTCAGCACCTTTGTGCTTTGGCACAGCAACAGTTTAAGGTTTAGAACAGCAGCAGTTTGTTTTGAAGGCACCTCTTTTTTTGTGCATTGCATCAGCCTGACGTTCGACATAGCAGTGGCCACAGGTTAACTAAACACACTTGACAGAAAGCTGCTAATGATAGAAGCCAGTCTGCTGTTAAGGTTGTGGTTTTTTTTTGTGTGTAGTTAATCAAGCACTCAGCCATGTTGTTCTTTTTGTATTTTTCCATCTTGCCCTCCGTCACCCGAGTGATTGACCTCAGCTTCTTTAGTATATCTGGCGAGGCATTGGGTTATCTGGGAAGACAGTGGTATTCATCATTTGTATGTAATGCATCATAGAAATGACTGAAACTGGAACAGTTTGAATGAAAGATTTTTGGTTCTTTCTGATTGCAGTGCAGTAGGACGTGTGGCTCGGGCCACAGGAGAAGACCAGTGCCCTGCCTGGATCACAGTGAAGAGGAGGTGCATGAGATGTACTGCATAACCCAGACCAAACCAACAGATTCTGAAGCCTGCAACACAGAGGCCTGCGAATTCATCTGGATCACAGGGGAATGGACAGAGGTGACAGAATATAATAAATATATGAATAATTAATATATTATAGTATATAATCTTCCTCTTCCTGCTGCCTTCTACTGTATCCTGGTTACTGAAGAGCATTTAGGCAGCCCTGTGTTGAATGCTGTTAAATTCAACAAATTCCATGTCATGTTCGTTTTCTAAAGACTTCATGACATTTAAAAGTAGTTAATTGTGGTTTTGAACAGAATTAGGCAGTACTTGACTTCAGTGTTTACAGTATAGTGCAAATATACCTTTAATGACTTGCTTGACAGATTCCATTTATAGCCTTGCAGCCCTTAACTTCCCAGATTGTTCACTGTTTTGTGATTCCCTTACTCCCTACCATTCCAGTGCTCAGTCACGTGTGGGCAGGGATATCAGAGGAGGCTGGTCTCCTGCAGTGAGGTGCATTCTGGGAAGGATAATTATGAGTATGGGCATCAGTCTTCATCAAACTGCCCTGGGACCCCGCCAGAGAGCTTCCTGGAGTGCAACGCTGGCTCCTGTCCTCCTCACGAGGCCTGGAGGGTTGGCATCTGGGGAACGGTGAGGGCGTCTTAATAAATTACCTCCAACCCCATTAAGCTTTGTTGTGTCTCCGAGCGCCTGGAAGAGCTTCTCATATACAACCATTTGCTCTTACTCCTACGCTCCAGACCACTCTTAAGCTAATTTTCTATTTGGGTGATGTTAGGGCAATATTTCTTTTTTAAGCTTTTATTCATTTTAAAATTGAAATTGCCACAGGGGTTTATTACAGTCGTTTTTTTTTTTTTATTAAACATTGCTCTTCTGTTCTCAGTGTTCAGTGACCTGTGGGGAGGGCTGGATGGAGAGGACTGTGCAGTGTGTAACATCAGAAGGGGAAGCTAGCAACAGGTGTCCGATGTCTGCCAGACCAGAGGCACGCAAGGCCTGCAGCAACCCTTCCTGTGAGTACGCCTTCTCCATGCTCCGTATTCCTAGCATTAGCCAGGCGTGCATGTTAGTGCCAGCGATCAAGCAGGTCTGCTGAATGCGCTTTTGTCTCTCCGTGCCTCAGGCCACTTGCCCACGAGCTGCAGAGAGGTCCAGAGCATGACTGGCTTCCCGGCGGATGGGGAACAGATACTGAACGTACAAGGAAAAGCACTCAAGGTGAAAGTCCTGCACATTGCTCCTCATTGTGGACTTGGTATTTGCTCTCTGGAGTCATACAATTACTAGTTTTCAGTTGAGAACAATGGGATCCTTGAGGAAAAAGAGTGTTTTTTTGGTGGTGGTCTCAATAGAGCTGTAAGCTGAGTAAGCATGCCTCAACAAGATTTATGTCTACCCCTCTTGTCTATGTGCTGAGGCCACATGAAGTAATTAAATGCTTCCCTGATGTGCTGACACAGTAAGAATGACATGTTTGAGACTATGGTTGAAGAGTACAGTCCAAGAAAATGAGTCTTAGGCTGGTAGGTTAATAAGACAATGGTAATTAAAACAATGTTGTAATGTGTTTAGTATAAATGCCATGCGTGTCCAACCATTGTGTATTTCATTGTCATTTTCCGGGTCTATAGAAAGTTTGTAATTCCAACTCGTGCAGTAATTCAGAAACCGCAAACACATGGTCCCCTTTTTCCCCTCAAATGGACAGCCATCGGGAGTTGATCTGAAATACGGACCATTTTCCTGCTGACTCCACAAAGCACACAAAGCTCTGACCATTTGACTGACATGTGTTTATAACCGGACAAAACCATAGACACAAGGAAAGAGTTTTTGAGTTTGTCGTTGACTTGATTGCCGCGTTCTAGTGGCTTCCCGCAGGAGACGGCGCTTAAGCGTGGCCTGTCGGAATGGGACAGCTCTCTCTGCTTGCCCCAGCTCATGTTTCCCTTCAGTTGGAATCACACCCTCACCGCACTTGGAAATGGCAATGGTTATTGGACAGTCAATAAGGCTGGCTGGAGGTCAGTCTATTGAAACAGTGTGTCATCTCTAAGCAGTCTGAACTTCCTCTGTCCCCTCTCTCTCCTTCTCTCCCCCCACGCCACCTCCTCCTCCACTTCTTCTCTTTCTTTAGATCTACTGCGCAGGAATGCAGACAGACAGTCCAGGGGAATACATCACCTTGATGACCGGCGAGGCTGAGAATTTCTCCGAAGTCTTTGGCTTCAGGTACAGTCCTAGCCCTCTGAAGGTCAACACATCCTTAGACATAAGAGCTTTAACAGGTCAAGTTGTATAACAAAGCCCATAGGGAGCCCTTCATCAAAATGAACCAAATGAATCAGTGGCTGGTTTTTGTGACACCAGGCTGAACGACCCAACCGAGTGCCCGGCCAACCTGAGCCGAAGAGAGGACTGCAACTGTAGAAGAGACTACACCGCTGCTGGCCTCTCCACCTTCAGCAAAGTCCGGCTGGACCTCAGCAAGATGCAGATCATCAGTGAGTGGCCATAGCCAGGCTTCTCTTTTCCTACTGTATCCATGCATATTCACATCATCCATATTACATGTTATGGCAAGGAATATTACAGCATTATTATTGACAGTCTTGTAAGAGCACACTTGAATTATAAAAACTGTTCACTAGTCATGTTTCCTTAAATTACAAAAATACGCGTACAGATAAGCCCCACTGCCCCAGGTTTTATCAGACCCTCTTCTTC
This sequence comes from Sprattus sprattus, assembly GCF_963457725.1. Classification (NCBI taxonomy): domain Eukaryota; kingdom Metazoa; phylum Chordata; class Actinopteri; order Clupeiformes; family Clupeidae; genus Sprattus; species Sprattus sprattus. The sequence continues at coordinate 27,967,582 of NC_137908.1, read as the reverse complement.
ACTACCACTGTACCCCTTGGTGAATGAAAACATCTGTTTATAAACTGATAGTGATTGCCAAGAGACTTCAGTTTCAGTTCAGTTTAGCAATATAGGCCAGCATATCTTCACCAGACAACCCTCCTTTCACGCCTGCATATCTCAACACAGCTCTTGCTCATCCCTCCCACTCTTAACATACTGTATGTCTTCTTGACGTAGCACTCTTGCATAAGCGGCCATGGAGGGCTCTGTTACTACCAAGATGGTCGCATTGGTTCGCCTCCAGTTGCAGAGCGAAAGAACATGAAGAGTCGTGCTTTCATAAAGGCAAAATACTCTGAAATAAACTGTTCCTCGTACAATCGTCTTTAAAGTGGGGAGACAAAGTACACGTGAGAACTTAAACAAATACACCACACGCCAAAGCTAACAGGAAATAACAAAGATTACTTGAAAGCTGGCCAGCAATATAGAGCAGTTTAAGTCAGACGTTGCAGCCATTCCACGAATAGCAGAGTATAGTAGCCTTTATATTATGAGATAGAGGGTCTCTAAAAACACACTGAAAAGGAAGTGTTGCTTTCTGATGTCTGGGGCTTTTTCAGGTCGGAAACAATTTACCAAGATTTATGGTAATATGGGTCACATGATATGTTATGGGAGTCTACAAGTCTTGGTGAAAGTCAACATTAGTCTCAGTAACTACAGTGTTAAATAGCCAAGTTTCTAAAGAACAGTTGCGATGAGTGTTTATTACAGATGCTGCAAGCCATCCATTAGAATAACATAGGGGAAATAGATTAATTAAGTGCAAGCATAGACTTAATTGGTTCAAGCTGTACTCAGAAACTGTGAAAAGGTGCACAATTAAAGGCATCCTGACGATCAGCTGTAAATTGCACCCAAATTATGTTTGCACTCATACTTACATTGACATACTTAGGGGGCCCTAAAGGAAAGTCGACACTGTGGTTATGACAGAGTATAGTTATTATGGGAAGGGAGTGTATAGCCTGTTATAGTGACTCAACTCATTGAAGTAAACTTCTTTCAGGTCAAGTCAAGTCAAATAGACTAAAAACATATAATATACTGTATACATAGGACATATATAAACATGAAAGAATAAAAGAAAGAGACAGATTGCTAAAGCTAATAAATATAGACAAATAGACAAATAAAAGTGAGGAGCATAAGCAGGCAAAATCTAAAAGTAATAGAAAGAGAGAAATATGAAGATAAAACCATAAATATAGATAAAAGAACAGAATAAAATCACCAAAACAATAACAACAAAGAACAACAAATTAAAACATACACATAAAAGTCTGACCTCAGACTGGGCTAAGTGCAGCTAAAATTGTTCATCACCAAAAAAGCCAGGGAAAGCCAGTGCATAAAAGTGGGTTATTAAATCTTATTTTAAAAGTGTTCAAGCAGGCAGCATATCTAACATAAAATGGGAGACAATTCCATAATTAAGGACCACTGATTATAAAAGCTTGACCACCCTTTAATTTCAAATAAGACTAAAGTAAAATCAGTAAAAACTCATCAGAGGAACTTAAAGTCCTTGATGGAGTGTAAGGGGATAGGGGATTATACATATAGGCTGGAGTTAGTCCTTAAAAACAAACAATTCAATCTTCAAGTCAACCCTCAACCTTACTGGAAGCCAATGTTGTTCTGCTAAAACTGGCGTAATGTGGTCAAACATCTTGGTCTTAGTTAAAAGTCTAGCTGGCACATTTTTGACCACTTGCAACTTATGAAGTGATGCCTGGTTTATCCCAGAGTATAGTGTGTTGCAATCTTCCAGTATGAAAGACATAAAAGCAAGGACCACTTACTTTTCTTTTTGGGGTAGGAGATTTCTCAGTTTAGCAATTGTTTTCAGCTGGTAAAATGAAACACTAACAACCTTACTTATCTGCCTGTCAAATTTGAGATCAAGAGAAGTGTACAAAAACACCCCAAGATTTGTAGCTACAGGCTTTCGGTATGGTATCAGTGGGCCAATCACACTACTGATGTCAGGGGAACCACAAATATAAACTTCTGTTTGAAGAAGCTAAAAACCATCCAGAGTTCAGTGTCTTCAAGACAGTCAAAAAGAAGTCTTACATTGTCTGCACCAGACAACTATCAGAATAGCATACTGAATATCTGGCCAAGAGGCAATAAATAAAGTGAGAAGTGAAAGGGGACAGGTATTGAACCTTATGGGACTCCATGTGAGAGGGGTGCAACATTTAAAACTATGCCATCTGTATTGACCATAACTATCCTTGTAGATAAATACATGTCAAACCAGTGAGGTGCTTTTCTCATTACCCCAATACAATAATCTGTGAAACAGTTTTTTTGGACCTTGGTTTTTTTACTGTGCCTTCTTTTACTGGATTCATGGATCCACTAATGCAGAATTGTTAAATGATCTTGCCTGTGTCATTTAGCCACAGATTGGCAGTTTGCCGTCACACGAGAGGGCCGCCACGTGCCGTTTGCCACTGGAGGAGACTGCTTCAGTGCCGCCCGCTGTCCACAGGTGAGAACTGCACAACAGGACTGCAGCCGGAGGTAATGGTAGTGGAGTGGTGTTGGTGCCGTGGTTTGAGATGAGGGGAGCTGTATTACTTCCTCTTAAGTCCTGTCGAGAGCCACAGAGCCACAGTTTGAGGCATGCTGCCCGTCTGCCGGCGATCTGGATCAGACGCAGATGGCCTGGGGATGGAGACATCTGTCTGGCAAGGCCGACACACATGAGCCTCTGCAGATCTTGTTTGTCTCAGGGGAGAGGCGGCCAACCGGCACGCAAACTGTGCCCCCTTTTACTCTCTGCCCCCTCTGAGGTTACTTAACTGCCAACCCCCCCCACCCCACTCTCTCTCTCTCTCTTTCTCTGTGGCCCTCTCTTTTTCTCTTCCTCACTTTTCTCTTGATCTGCCTCTCTCCTATTCTCTCCCTTTCCTCTCGCTTTCTCTCTCTCTTCCTCTTTCTCTCTCCTTCTCACTCTCTTCTGCCTCCCACTGCTTCTCTCTGTTTCTTCCCCTTTCCTCCTTTCTCTCTCTGTCTCTCCCTCTTCTCCTCCTCTCCCTCTCTCTCCCTCTCTCTCTCTCTCTCTCTGCTGTTGTGCAACAGTCTCCCTGCTTTAACTGGAGCCAGTTCTCACACTTATGGCAAGCGTTTGGGGGATTGTGAGAGGGTGGTTATATGTCGCCTTTTAACCCACAGCCACCCACCGCTCCATGTGCAGCGCATGTGAATAGTGCCTCAGACATGTTGTAGACAGCAAAAGAAACCACAAGGGAAAGGAAGTTAATGAAAGCCCGCTGCCCAATCCATCTCAGAGTCATTTCAGGGGATGTGAAACGCATATGACCCAACTTGACGCCTGACAAACTTTCTGAATGCTCTGAAATTATCCTTTTGAGAGTCTCATGTTTTTTGCTGTCGTTGGTGAGGCATTTTAGGTGCAAGAGTGGAGCAGTTTTCATTCTTTCTGTGCATTCCTACACTTCTTGAAATGTGATTATTGGCAGGTTTGAGTTGTGTGTCACATTTCTGGTCTTGTGGCTTCCCAGCGAGTTGTTCATGGGTGTACCAGATGCCTGATAATTCATTGCTCACTACTGCCACCTGCTGGTATATGTACAACCTCAACAATTTCTTGTATGAATCTTTTTCTTCTTCTTCTGTGCAGGGCCGCTTCAGCATCAACCTCTCAGGGACAGGCTTCTATGTGACGGAGCAGACTAAGTGGATTTCCCATGGAAACTACGCCGTTGCCGACATACACAAGTCACAGGTACGTCGCAAAGCCGCCTCCGCCCGCCAGCCTCCCTCACCCAGTGACTTACACTCCTCATCCCGCCAGCCTCTCTCACCCAGTGACTTACAGTCTTCCGCCCACCAGCCTCTCTCACCCAGTGACTTATTCCGGCTTCAGCCACAAGCATTGCGGGATGTTTGTGTGGCTATATTAAGACTTCGTCCTGGCAAGACAGACAAGGTTTCTGAGCTAAATCCACCAGTTAGAGACAACACCCCCACCCCTCTCCTCTTGGCCTCCTCTCCTTTCACCCTCCCCTTCCTCTTGGCTTCCCAGAGGACTCTGGGCAGGGGACCAAGTGGTCTCATTTTCTCAGCCTCCTTTGGTACCTTAAGGAGCCATGGAGAGGAGCCTTATTGAGCAGCTGCTGACAACAGTTAGCCCTCCTGGTTTTGTGATGGAAATCAGACCAGGGGGAGTTCTTTGGTAGGGTGCGAAAAAAAGGGTACACCACAAAGCAGAGCGCTTTCGAGTGTCCAGTTACTAGTTTGGTTGATTTAGGTTAAGTGGCCTCACTGGGTACTTTCTGATGAGAGCATTGGGAGTGAAGATATGGGGAGGAGAGGGGGGGTTGGGGATATAACTCATATGATACCGTGGGATCAGTGTTTCATTAACGTGTGTGTGTGTGTTTCTCTGTGTGTGTCTGTGTGTGTGTGTGTGTGTGTGTGTGTGTGTGTGTGTGTGTGTGTGTGTGTGTGTGTGTGTGTGTGTGTGTGTGTGTGTGTGTGTGTGTGTGTGTGTGTGTGTGTGTGTGTGTGTGTGTGTGTGTGTGTGTGTGTGTTAAGTTTCAGAGAGGGTAAGGGCTTTACTGTGTGAATATGTGCCCCAATGTGTTGTTATAATTCTGTTTTCACTTTGAATTACAGCAATATCTCATTCTGTGCAATGCCTTTGCTTTGATGATGGATAAAGTAGTTCTTTACTGGAAAAGCCATTTCAACTGTTTGATTTGAGTGATTCACTGAGTACTTCTGAGTTTTCTCACAGTGACAAATGTGGTCTGGTCATAAAACGTCCAATGATAACTTGTTGAAGTTTTAGAAATGCATTGCAGTGAAAACCTAAAATGGTCCTAAAACCTGTCCACAAATGGACAAAAGAGCCATTCACTATTGAATGTTTCTGTTTAAATCAACACCTGCTACACTTGCCTCTCGAGATGTGGGATTGGTTTCAAAGTCTGACATTTAACACCTACTAGTTTCCAAGTCTAACCAATGGACTCTGGTTCATGACACCTTCTCTTCTTACCACAGGATGGCAGTAGAGTCACAGGGATGTGTGGTGGCTATTGCGGCAAATGCACTCCTTCAACAAGCTCAGGCCTTCTTGTGCGAGTCTCATAACACAACCACATCCATCAGGTGAAGTTTTGCCAACAACAGATTTTCTGTGCCATTCTTGCGATCTTCACTTACACACGTATACAATCTGTGTTTTAGAATTCATGACACACAACCTAACAACAGGAACCCATGAACCACCCATTAAGACACATTTGTCTGTTAAAATTGTTGTTGGCTAATTTTCAGTTTTTTATTCTCCATCCCTATGACAGTGATGTTTCCCAACTTCTCATGTGGTCTTGCTTCTGTCTGTGGTGCTAAACAAACCGAAGGACTCGTCCTCTTAAAGAACCTCTACCCCTCCAAAATGTGTACATTTGTAAATGATGTTGCTGTAAGTACTGTACATATGCTATGTGAATTATTTATTATACTCAACATTTATTTTTATATTGTGAAATTATTTAATTATTATTATTATTATTTTTTAAAGCAACTTACCATTTTGCCTATCTACATGCACACCTCTGCGTCTGTCAGACATTTGATGTGACATGAATATGTCATGATAGCAAACTACAGTATGTACCATACACAGCCTCTTTAGGATGGGTCCCTCCAGTCTCTGTCAGAGCCAGCGGTGTGGTGCGATCAGCTAACACGGGTCAGGCCAGGCCAATTGTGCCCGTTCAGTGATGAAGAGGTTGCGTGCTAGCAGTCAGGGACGCAGGCCGCGTGAAGCAGGTGCCGATGGCACCGGGGCGGGGTGCACTGAACCGGGGCGGGGTGCACTGAACCGTGCCGCGTGGATCGATGAAGGCGCTGCCAGGAGCCGAGCGGAGACGCAGCAGGGAAGTAGGGGGAACAGGTGCACAGGTGCACAGCCGGCGTGAGGCGGTGTGCAGCGCAACACACCGTCGCCATCATCATCAGTGCTAGGTGCTCCAGATGCTACGAACATGTGGCCATTTTCCGGTCAGGGAAGTTTTCAGGAGGCGGCACGCCATACTGATTGAAACACGCACACACACACACACACACACACACACACACACACATACACACACACACACACACACACACACACACACACACACACACACACACACACACACACACACACACACACACACACACACACACATACACAAATATACACATACATATAAGTGCACGCATACACACACACTCATACACAAATATACACATACATATAAGTACACGCACACACACACACACACGCACACACACACACAGGAAGAGCAGCAGGAGCAGGCCAGAGGTTATGTGATTCCCACAGCAGGCAGAAAGTGGGCCTGATCTGCAGTCTTAGCAGTTTTATGGTGGAAAAGAAGATGCAGATAAGGAAGATGGTTGGAGAGAGGATACGTTAGTTAGGATTTTCTACAGAGAACATTTATCTGACAATGAGGGTTAGGGTTAGGAAAGAATTCAGGGCTGTAAGGAAAGAGCAAGGAGGCCATTTGAGATTTGTTTTGGAGCATGGCGGTCTGTCATTGTGGGTTCCATGTTTACTTTTTACTTGGATATCCGTTATGTAAGTAGTTCCAGTGAGCCCTCTGTTCAGAGGAGTATTTGGATAAAAAAAGAAATCAGCCTTTGTTGTTATCTCACAACTCCCTCAGAGCTGGGGCTTTTAAGTGAGTGCTGTGAGTGTGCTGCTGTGGTGAAGGAGGCCTAAAGGACTTTTTTTAGTAGAGTAGAATAGAGTAGACGCCCCCTAGAGGCCAACTGGCAAGCTGTCAGGCTGAGACAGCAACTTAGAACACCACATTTAGCAGTAGAAGAACAGGCCTTTGCTAGAGAAAAGCCATCATGTCACACCAAAAGCCATACTGAACAAGATGAAGACAGAGAGTGGAAAGTGTTTGTTGTTGTTGTTGATGTTGTTGATGGTTTGGGACCAGAGGTGGAAGAATAGCGTGTTAGCTGAATTCACCCTAAGATCTCGACAGCTCAGGAAGAGGATGATGCAGGACTTCAGTTTTTAAAAGCTCACTAAAGTTTAGGAATGTGAGTGCTCACAACTTCACACACTGTCATTAATCATCACAATACCTCAATGTCCCTTCCACAGTTTTTATAAAAGTATTTTTATTTGTTTTGTGTTACATTACAATTTCCTTATCCTCAACTATCATCACTGTCAACACACACTCCGTCGGGTAGTGTATCAGGGTACTCTATTGTAATTATATTTTTATGAAGGTTTCTAAAAGTATGTCACAATATTTGAAAGCATGAAACACTATCAAACACTGTGCTAGAATAATCAATGCAAAACATCTGGCATAATACACAGCCAGTAATTAAGAGCTCATTCTCAAGGTTGTGTGTGTGTCTCTCTGTGTGTGTGTGGGTGTGGGGGGGGGGGGGGGGGGGGGGGGGGGGGGTTGTCTGTGAACTGATGTCTGAGAAGTTTGTGTCTGACAATAGATCACATAATGGGAGAGATTTGTGAAGGGAAGACAGCCAAGCTGTGGGAGACTGGTGATGTGCAGAAGACAAAGCAATGTGTGCCTTGCATGTCCTTTTCAAAGAAGTGCCTCACTGCTTTTCGATGATATGTAATGATGTAATTAAGGCACTTTTTCAGTTACATAGCAGTTATGTCCTCAGATCAGGAATTCTGTTTTATCGGAAAACAGCCATATCACTTCCATTCATTATGTAAAGCACACAAAAGACCACAGAATATTGGAACAGGTGTGTGTATAGAAATAATTGGAAATGGAAACAGTTGAATGGAACTACAGCCAAGTTACTCTCTGGTTAGAAACTATTGTCCAGATTCACTCATGCAGGCCACTGATAAGCGAATGACATTGAATAGTTAAATGTCTTTATTAGGCCCAACAATTGTCTCTTTAAAATGAATCGGTGCTAATGGAATCAGGTCATTTTCCTATTAGCTAAAACAGGTTGATTTGTATACACTATCATTTTATGTCTGAGTCGATGGAAATTGACAGATGTTTTAAGTTTGATTTTTAAACCATACCTCCTTAACATTTGTACATTTCATTAAAAAAGGGAATGGTATACTTAGGAAACCAGTTGTCATGGTAGTAGTTTTAAAACGGAAGTTGTCAGAAATTTTCATAAATTGTACTCCCCAAATCCCTTTACGATGAGTGTAGGTGTGAGTTTGTGTATCAGGTCGTTTATTAAGTACAATGCTCAGGTTCTTGCAACAACAAAGGGAGGGTTGGTGACGTCACTTTCACAGTATCAACATGTAGCATGTTTATCATGCAGTATTTATATGCCATATTATTATAGAGATTATAAGACTATTTGTTCAATTGTTTCATTGCATAGTTATATAATAGAGTCTATCAGGTAATTATGCACATACATTTGAAGTATCTGATATATTTATTTTATGTATTGGTGTATATAGATTATAAATATAATTGTGTATTTTCAGTTACGTCCTTTAAAAAGTGCTTTGGTTGCCTTTCACTAGCCTGTCTATTTCAAACTATGTAAATGTTTCTATTGAAGCCTTTTCACCAAGACATTAATGTCTGAAAGCGTTTTAAGTGTTTTATGATTTATGTATGGAATCAAATAAGGGAACCTGAGAGAAGAAATAAACGGACCTTGACAGAGTCTATTTCCCTTGTAATGTGTCTGTACGCCTCCCTGGGATAATCCATTCTCTTCACACAGCCCTGACCCTAATATGCCATAGCAGCGCAGGCAACCTTAATGCCTCAGCTGTGAGTGGATCAAGCTACGTGAATGTCAAACGCTATATCGCTATCATTGCAACCCTCGCATTCAGTTCATCACACACCATCCATGGACTGAGTGACATGCTCAATTAGCCTTGGTTTCAGTTTCACTTGGAAATATCTTCTCTCTTTCTTTTTTTAGCTCTGCTTGTCCCAGAAACATTGTTATTGTCTTCAAAGATACAATTTCTCTATACTATTATACTCAAATCTCACAGTTTAAAAATGGCCATTTTGCAGTTTTATTATCGTCTTTGTTGTTTCCCTATTTTTCCAAACAGGTATGGAACTTGGACTTGTTACTCCTATATGTAATAATAGGGCAACCCTCATTTTGTCTGTACGAAGTTGTGCAACACAGCCAGTACCAGCAGTCTCCGATTCTGTTGTTTTCCTGCCATTCCTTATTCACATAGAAGCACATTTATTAAAATAATGTTGTGACTGGAGGGGCAATATGAATATGCATTTAACAAGCAACATGCTGTGATACTAGCTAAGCCCACTAACTAATTGTATCATGTTTTGTTTCTAATGACACAGATAGAGCAGGGTATGGACACTGATGACCAAATTACAGACATGCTCTATTGTCCATTGTCTGGCTATCTTTTAGTATTACATGTCTGTTCATTAACTGCCATGGAATGGCCAGCATAAGAGGGGTGACGGACTGAGAAAGGGACTTGGGCTTGGTAAAGGTTAACAGAGAACTGGTGTTAGCTCATGATTTGTCCTGGTTCCGAAGTGTTGGGTGAAATATGCTGACAGGTCTGCTTCTGCCCAAGGTAACATGACCTTAATGCGCTTTGATTGGTCGAGGGAAATTATTTAAATCACACTGAGGAAAAACTGCATACCAATGAAAGCAACGTGGGAAGTGAATTTATCCTCTGGATATCTCCAGAACATTTCTCACAGCATGCTCCAGATATGATCAGACACCAGAGTCCGCCGCGTAGGGCCCACGCACGGGGGAAATTGATTTAAATTCTTCAGTGTGCTCAACAGGCAAGTGAACTTCATGTCTTTTAATATGGGAGAAAACATCTCTGTAACTGGTGTTCAGCGTTACAATGTATTTATTACTTTATATTATTTATTACTTTTCTGGATGTACATTGATTTGAAAAGATGCATTCAACATATCATCTCTTAATTAAATCTCACCACTGGTTCACTTTTAAATGTGAGGATTTGAATCTGTTTTTTTATTATGTTTTTTTATTTTCTGATGAAGGCTAGCAGACTTCAAAGTCTGTGGAGTGGACTAAGAATCTTCTTTTAATGCAAACATTGATTCCGTTATTGCTTAGTAAGATTCTGATTATGCTGTTTAAATTGACAGAGAGGAAAATCTTAGCATGTCATGATGACCAATTAACTCTTTAGTAGACTTAGAAAGTGCATACTGGATTCTTACACTGCTATCCTAATCTTCGAAAAACAGAAAGAACGGTGTACAGTGTATAGCAGAAAAATATTTGCACATTAGTTTCACAAATTAACTCTTAATAAAATGGTGTCCTTATCGGGTACAGGTGTACCGTTTCTCAAAATCCTGGTCCATGTTCAGTCCAAACAAAATATGGGGATAGCAAATCTATCTTAAGCCATCCAGCCCTCAAATAACTTTAGGTTTGGGCTTATGCGATCTTCTCTCATATGCTTTTATTAGATCAGTCCAGGTGAATGCGTGCGAGGACTGAAGCAGGAGTAACAGTAATCCACCTGTGAAGCCACTCTGCCCTGGAGGGATAGGCAGCATCTCTGTGCACCGCTGTTCCCCTCGGGGCTCTGCTGTGCTGAGCTAAGTAGTGCTAAACATGGTAGGCAACATTATGCATTTTTAAAAAGCCGCCATCCACATTACATTTTGTGTGCTTTGGCTTGACTGCAAGGGTTATGGACACAAACTTATACGTGCACTGCAGACTGTTTTTTTTTAAAAAAAAAACGCTGTTTACAGTATCTTTTTTCGGCTGGGTCATACAGCGTGTTTTTACATGAGAGATGCCACCTGTTTGTTTATTTAGTTGTTTTTGTTTTTTTAAAGGATTGGAAAAGATAGGCCACATGGAAAACACACACACACACACACACACACACACACACACACACACACACACACACACACACACACGCACTAAAGCATTGTGAGTGCATGCAAATACCTCTGTTGATTCTCAAACACATTCCAGGACCTTGTGCAGGGAGATTTAAGAGATACACAGGACTCTTCTAAAGGCTGGTGTTCACATCATGCCAATCATAGCTGAACGCCATACTATTACAAACGACCACACAGGCTGTTTAAAATGAGATAAAGTAGGCGTAACGCTGAGAAGTCAACTGGATGTGGTCCGTCTGGTAGCGTGCTGAATAAAGTCTTCAGTATTTTCCCAGTCCTAGAATGTCTGTCATTCTTTCCAAAGAATGACAGGAGGGACAGTTTTAAATAGTGATGGGGAAAGGATAAACAGACTTCAAAACTGTGGCCTCCACTGTGATTTTCATTCCCTTTAGTAATTTAGATCAGTTTAAGTTGGTTTCATCTCCCTACACACTATGCAAATCCACAATGTTTAATCTCTCCCTCTACTTTCTCTCTCTTACTCTTGCTTTCTTCTTTCCCTGTCTCTCTCAGTAGATGTCACCTCTAATGTTCTTCAGTTTTGCCCTCACTACTTACACTTGTGCTGTTGGTGCAAACCCTACAGTTTCTAAAGAATCCTGGGTTTTCAATTGAGCCTTACTAAAAATAGTAGAGCTGACTACTACAATGTCCACTACAATACTATTTGTGTGAATGATTGAGGACATTGAGTGGTAATATTCTTTCCACTAGCTTACTCTCCACTGAGAGAGAGTGGCCTCTGGAATTCAAAGCTCAGTGGACTGCACAGAGCCTGCCCTTAAATCTCTCTCTCTCTCGCTCTCAAGATACATGACAAATAGGCCTACTTGTAGGAGAGCCAGCTCTGCATTACTTCACAGGAAATTGAACTGAAATCCTTGGAAAACAGTGAGTGGTTTAATGATCAATTGAATAGAGTTGAAGTGGTCACATAGTTTGGTTTTGCTGTCAGTTTCTCTGATCTTATAAGAAAAAAATAGTTGGTTCTGAAATCCAACCCCTGAAACTATAGCTCACTCCATTTAAATCATAATAGATTTGGTCTAATTGTAGCGATATATTGAGGAATGATCACAACATGATAAGAGCACAGAGGATTTTTTTCCCCCTTCAGATGGGAACATTAGCCTACGCACTTTCGAAAACAACATCTTCGTAAATATTGTGTCCGAGGGTGTTTTTATGTGTGTAGTTTTAATGAAATCCCTTCCTAACTTTATTTTACAATCTTTTAAGTTTTAATTTCTCTCGGCAATAATAGCATCGGTTGAAATACGGCGGGGTGGAGTCAGCTCATCCGGAAGTAGAGCCTCTCATTCATTCATTAATGAAACCGTAATAATAGGGCAGTTTGTGTTTGTGTAAAGACCAGCGCCGCGCCGAGGAATTACACACAAATGTGCTCGGATACTCCACGAGTGACTTTTCTCATCTGTACTGGTTCAAATTCTGTGCGCTAGCATGTTCTCTCGCGTCTCTAAAAAGAGACTATCCAGCCAAAAGGTGAGTGAAGCCGGTTGAGCGGACTCTGCGTTTTTGTAAATACCTGCACACCAGTGAAACAGACAGCACGCTAAACGCTACTTGTTAAAATTATGGCAATTGCGCTGTAGAAGTGGAAGTTTTTAGGGCAGACCTTTTTGTGTTTTCATTTCATTTATATTCACAATTTATATTTCCCATGTTGAAATAAACAGAAGACGGTTGGTAGCTTACGTTGAAATAGGCTGCTTCCAGACAATTGTATTAGTCTTTGGGTCGATTTTGCATGAAAAGCAGCTACATCATCGAAGTTAACATCATGCAGTTGTCTTGCCATCATTATTATTTCCCAGTTTGTAAGTTAACATCGTCTGCAGTTTTGTAACTGGTTGTCCTCTCTGGATATTGTAAATAAATAATTTATGACAACTGTTGTAATGCAATATGAATGAGTCATGCAGGCTTCAAGGGTTTTAGGAGTGACTTAAATTAACATCGTGCTGCTGTCGAATGTGTGTATATAAGTACAACAGACCAATAAACAAACAACAAGACGTGACAAGCTTCATGCAAAGTCTCTTGTGTAAAGTCGGGATGAAATTTACTGGAACACTCCAAAAACCCTCTAGTCCGGTATTATCACCAAGGTGGATTAGCCTTAGTAATTGTTATTATTATTAGTTTGTAAGTCACTTATAAGTGCGTCATTTGTGCAAAAAGTTTCATTTGACAACTCCGTATATTATATATGTGACAGAAGTGCAGAAGTGAATTATGATATGCCTTTGTATTAGTGATTTTACCCAGGTAGGCATTTTTTCTTACTAGAGGAGAGGGGGTGGGCTCGTGCCATCCCAATTTAATTTTGTTCATGTCAGCATACCATCCAGTCACTTCTGGGTATTATGTAAGTTTTCATCTTGCTGCTTCTCTCTCTTTTTTTCTCTCTCTCTCTCTCTCTGGCTATCCTCCTCCTCCCCTATCTCTCTATCCCTCTCTTGGTGTCCTTGCTGTGGTTTTCAGAGTGGCTCACTGGATGACCTAGAGAAAGGACAGCCCTGTTATGCGTGTGGAGATCAGTGCCCCGGCTTCACCTTGCACAGATGGAGGTAGAGTGGTTCTCCCTTTCTGCATCCATCTCATGGTGCTTCTGTGTGCTACTTGTTGTACCATGAGCTTCTGCATTGAGAGATGACAAGCTAAGTCATCGACATAGGGGGACATGTTCTCTTAACTTCTATCTGTTTTGCCCCAAAAGACTCAACAGTCTGTATCTGAAGTCATCTGTTGATGCATCAAGTGTACAGAAAGAGTAGTGTCATCCCTGATGCCAAAGTGCTTTCTATATAAAATGTTTTACTCTTTGTAAGAAAGTCCTTGTAGTTTAAGCTGGGCAATACTTTCAGTTGGTCATTATTTGCTAGTCTACTAGTTATTTTTAATATTGCTATGGTAACATCAGATATGTGGTGATGGTTTAACGAACAATGGAAACGAAGTACAAAAGATACAAATTGCATGTAGTTTTAATCAGCGCGGTCTGCCAACATTTCGTTTAGGTGATCTGAGTGTTGGATCAGACAGATTTTTGGTGGAGGGGGAAGGATTGGGACTATCAGAGTCTCCATTGCTGTAAACTATTACGTGGCAACAGGCAGCCCAGGAATGCGCCTTTAATTATCAACAGTGCCACAATAAAAGCAGACCCTCTCCAATGAACTCTCAGCAGACCTTCCCTATAGAAGACCACTGGAAAGACCCCTTTGTCTGTGGAATTGCTTTTAGCTTAATGTTTAGAGGGGAGGTTTATTACTTTAAAAAAAAATGTTGGCACTCACACCTTCAGGTTTGTTTTTAAGCCAATCCAGTGTGAAAAAAGAATGGCTTCACGTTTGTGTTAGTTCTGATCGGTTTCCCCAGAGCGGCTTGTTTGGTTTGATGTGGTATTTGCCCGTCGTCTGACCCTTAGATACGGACATCGGGCCAATCTCTGGAGGCAGGTGTGCACATAGTGTGTCGGCCAAGCGCTTGTTAACCAGTCGTCCCCCTGGAGATAAACAGTTACTGTGCAAACAAAATACATTCTCCACACATACGCACACACACAAGCTTTGAACCAAGTCAATTATGCTACATGTATGCTCCCTCTGGGCATGTTGCACCATAATTGGTATTGCTTTAATTTACAAGTTAAGGTGAAAAATGACAGTGTCCCAAAGTGAATTGATCATTTTAAATGAAGCCTAGTTATTGCATCTGTCCAAAGGCAGCTTTCTCTTTCAAGCATCTGCAAAAGTTGTGTTCCATCAGAGACACATGTTTGATTCATTATTTTTAAATAATACTGAATAATGCTCCCATTGGCCCATTGTGTGTCGAGATTTATTGACGAGTCTTTGGAACGGCCTGCTGTTAGCTATTTTCTCTTCAAGCACCTGCTCTCTCTCCCTCTCTCTCTCTCTCATGCTCTCAGCTCACTGTCTTTGTCATGTTAGTGATTGCAAAAGTGTCTGACATGCTCCTGGACACCTCAGTGTTAGCCTGCCACTCTTGGAGCTCTTGGACACTGTCCTTTGCTCACTTTAAACCCAGTAAAGGGTGTTTTAGAAGCCATTTAAAAGTTAAGGAGACGAGGCCCTTGGATGAGTTCAACCACACTACCCCCCCACCACCACCACCCTTTTAACAGCTGTGCGTTTCAGCCGTGTGTCTGTGAAATATTCATGCTCTTGGAAATATTTAAGATATACTCAAGATATCTGCAGGAGGCAAGACCTGCTTTCCCCCCACCCCCACCCCCTTACCCTCCGACGTATCTGCTTGTCTAAAGCCAGCACAGAGGTATCCAGTGGAAACATGGGGATGGGGTTGGATACTTTGTCTTGCACTCAGTTTGTTGTTGTCCTGCTGTCCCATTCCTGTTCAGCGGTGGGGGGCTCAGCCAACAGGATTGTGCTCTGGAACAGTAAGTGCTGCAGCAAGCATCTCACCTTTCTCACACACTTTTACAGACAATTTGCTCTCGCTGCTGCAACAACACAGAGTGATTACATGAACATCTCCATGAACTGGGCCTGTTAAATCACATTCATAATGGACATCGTAATTCACAGTGTTAGCCTGTCCCTTTAGGCGGTGGGCAGAATCGGTTTGTTTTGACTGCCACAGTCGACAACTAGGTGAATTTGTGATTGCAGAAGAGCATTTTTAATCAGCCCATTTCTCAGCTTACTTCACCCTCACCTCCCCAGCCCAACCTGAGCCGGCAAGATGGCAGCAGGAGGAAACAGTTGAGTGGATTTCGCTTGCGCAACACGCTCCCGCTGAATTATTTATGCTTGCCGTCGGCTTGATTGATTTTCCTTGTGCTAATGAGGCTCATTACAGACCATATTAACATTGGCGGGGTGATCGTTTGCTATCCGATCAGCTCCGATCGCGTGACCCACTTACTCCCAGCCCTTTGTTGTGAACCCTGCTCTCGGTTTTGGACTCCTCTGTGCTTATGTGACTAGTGAACTAATAACGTGCACGGGCTGCTGACCCGAGTTCCAGGACTTGCTTTCAAACGCATCTCCTGGCCAATAGTCTGTGCTATAAAATATAGCTAAAGGGTTTTTAAAATAACAGAAGAATAGAAGAGAGAATGAGAAGAGAAAACATTCTTCCAGCCCACATACATCAGCTATGCACAGCAGCACTTTACAGTAGTCCTGGAGGACTGCTGTTATTTGCAGTGGGGGCTAGACAATGGCTCCCCTTGTGTGCTGAAGCTTGCACTGAAACACTAGCTGGAGTAAAAGCAAAGACAGGAGCACTGAAGGGAAGAGGGGAGGTGGTGCAGGCACTGTGTGTGTGTGGGGGGGGGGGGGGGGGGGGGGGGTCGAGTAGGTAGAGGCTGGAGTGTACACCCTGCCTGGCCATGCTGAAGAGGCTCTGACGTCTGTCCTCGGCGTAACCCGATCGGATCTGCATAACACAGGCACCGTGCTCGGCCATTCAGCTTGTTAACAAGCAGGCCCAGTCAAATAAATCCGTCAGGAGGGCTTTGGCATAAGAATGGGCTTTCAAGAAGCGGCCTTTTCACTCCACATGGAGGGGGCCGCAGCAGAATGAGTACTGGTGGTGGTGAGTGGGTGGGAAAACACTGGTGGTCACAGCCTCTACAAAAGAGGGGCCAAGGAATTACAGCTGCCATTCCCCTGAATTAGCAATGGAGATACAAAGCTGAAAGCGCTAAAGATATTCACCGGTAATGGGACGGAATCACTATCTCCACTCCCAGTGCCTTTTGATGTGGAAACTGGTAGCATCTGTGTGCCGTGCTAGCGCTCATTTAAGTCCCGTGTGGAAGATTAGCCGTCTGTCTGCGTGTTTGTGTTGTGGGAGCAAGGCAAAGGGCACACGGCAGTCTGCGGTGTGGAATCACACAAACACAGAGGGAGGTTTGCAGCCTAGGATGTTTAAACGTGGTTTGACCTTTTTCATCCCCTGACAGCCTCTCCCCACATCAGTAAATTGCTCAGGGACCTCACCCCCCCGTGGGCCCTCCTCTGTGGTATGGAAGAAGTACGTGCTGCCTTTGATCGCCTGCAACAAAGATTCTCTGCATCTTCCCCTTATATACATGCTTCACTGGGGGGGTGTCATGGAAACGCTTTAGTGGGTCACAGGCTGACGGCTCCCTGACTGACCATGGGAACAAATAGATACAGCTGCTTGCAAAAGTGTAACCCTCCTGAAAGTCATGTCCACTTTCATTTTCTGGGTTGACACTTAATTCCCCAATCAGTATTGTCCTTCTGAACACGTACAGTTTCCTAAAAGCTACATTTTGGTCTCTTATGACCACAAAAACAGTATCTTTTATCTTAGGCAACCTCCATACATGGTTAAGGTGGATCTTCTAAAATAATGCATGCAGTCCAGTCCAGTGTTATGGATAGCTTTGAAGATTGTGGACTACATGTGAACCCCAATTACAACTACTGAACTTTGTAGATTTTTTGAGGTGAAATATAGACTGTGGTGGCCTCCCTCACCAGTTAATATCTTTCTTTGATCCTTGGTTTGGGGGACAACCTCTCCTACAAAGCACCTGCATAGTGTGATTTTTATATCCAGAAGGAGATCTGTACTTCAATCACAGAAATACCTAATTATGATCAGTTATGGTCAAAGAAGTGGCACCTCTGTATCATTTGTGAATTTGTCATCTGCCTTAATCTGGAACTCCAACACACAGGAGTTTGAAAAAGTATGCAAGTATAAGTTTAGTTCAGTATTTAATTAATTATTTTTAATGTTCACAGAGAGATAACTTATGCCTTTGCAAATATGTACGTGAAAAATATGTGTAAGTAGGCTATCTTTTGAAAATAGTGAAGACTTTCAGGGGGCTTGAGTGCTTTTGCAAGCCACTGTAGCTTGTGAATTCCAGTGGAGTCATCCTGGTCAGATGACTAACTGGCCTGACTGTACGAAGGTTTGGGTGTGTGTCTATAGATTATAGGGGTTTGTGCACCAGGAGGAAATAGTGTTTGCTGTTTGGAACGAATCCAGATTGTAATATCACTTGCTTAGCACCTTTGAAGAAGCAGATGTTCACCGGGAAACTGTCTCTCGCTCTCTTTTCTTTCTTTTTTTTTAAGCTGTTAAGGTTCTGATTATAGAAGAGGTTCATCTCTAACCACTGGTGTGAATATTCCATTGTCATCAAGCCAGCACCTCTGTCATCACAAGGAAGGGACAACCAAACTGACAACAAAAGAAATAAATAGCTTCATTGACATTCATATGTTTCTCAACACTAATTCCTGTTTTACCTGGCCTTTCTAATTAACAATTAATCTTATACACTTTACTCAACTATACTGTGGCAAGCTGTACACTACAGTTACCATACTATATTCATACATACTTGCTGAAATCAATGCGCCGTGTTTAGCCTTCAGGGCTGGTGGCCGATGCTGTGAAAAGATCTCAAGAACATTTACTCAGTGAGAACAAACAATGGCTTCCAGTAGCAGCGGCTCATTGACATGCACAGCCTTCCCGCACCGCCTCTGGTTGAACATTTCACTCTCAAGAATGGCCACAAAGAGGTTGTGTTGACTCTGGATGCTGGACTGGCCTCTCGGCTGCAGTGGGAGAGGAGACGGAGAGAGGAATGGAGAACGGCCAAATGCATACGATCAGCTGGAAGCCCCGAGTCAAGCAGCCTGAGTGGGGTACCTGGCAAGCAGCCTGGAGGGAGTGCTGAGAGCCTTCCACAGCCACATGTCCAGTCTGTTCATATACACGTGTGTGTGTCTGTGTCTGTGTCTGTGTGTGTCTGTGTCTGTGTCTGTGTCTGTGTCTGTGTCTGTGTCTGTGTCTGTGTCTGTGTCTGTGTCTGTGTGTGTGTGTGTGTGTCTGTGTCTGTGTGTGTCTGTCTGTGTCTGTCTGTGTCTGTGTCTGTGTCTGTGTCTGTGTCTGTGTCTGTGTGCGTGTCTGTGTGTGTGTGTGTGTCTGGGTTTGTACAAGCACACATGTGTGCAACTTTGTGTATGTGTGTCTGCATCTGTCTGTGTCTGTACACATACACATGTCCCAAGGTCATTTCAATGGCCTCACCACCACCTACCTAAGCCTTGTAGTTGCTTTGTTTTTCTTTATCTTTGTCAGTGTTGTCTATTATTATGCTGTGTAGACAGTACGTTTATAATACATATTCATGCATCATATTTCTGCAAAATACACTGTCAGCAGGGGCCTCCCCTGAATCTGAAAGTAAATAGGGTGAGCATATCTCACCGTGCAATTTACGTACTGATTCTGACCACTGTTAGATGCTGTGGAGAGTCTTATTGCTGATCAAACATCTATGTTTTCTTATCACCACCGGGAAATGTCTGTTTATTCAAGACAGAATTACACCCTGTCTTGTACTATCAGGACTACAGATAGCTCTTTGAAGCCTGGCTCTGTGTTAGCATGAAAGATACATGGGAACCTTATATTTATGTTTTCTTTAGATGAACTATCTTGGATTTTCCTGACCAGGTGCTGAGGCTCGTTTATTACAGGGCAGGAGCAGATTGGAATCAGGAGATCATCTTTGAACAGTGGTGCTGGGCTTAGGGGGCGGTGTGAAAAAAAGATATGGTCCCGTCAGAGAGACAGTGTGTGATAAACCCGAGTGATAAGGGAGATACATGCAGAGAATATGAACTGAGATGCACTTAGAACAATATGACTTTATAATATATGCTAGAAGATCAAACATGTCTAACTAATCTTTTAAATCAAAAGCACAAGACCAAGCATTTATATGAAAAGAGAATATGCAGCAAAGCAGGAAGAGCTTGTGGCTCAAAACATGATGAGATTAACCTCATTTTCTACGGGAGAGGGACACTGGTGTCCATATTCTTTGTCTTCATTGCATCTTTGCCAGCGCTGCTGTATCAGCTTGATAGTCCTGGCTGGAAAGAGATGCTCTCTTGGCAACTCTGTCTGCCAGGCCGGCAGGCGCGAGAGAGGTCGGGGAGGGCTGAGGTACCCACTCTGCAGATGAGGCTCGCTCAGGTGTGAAATGAAGATGGGCACAGGGATTCCTCACTGTCAAGTCCTCTACCCTGTCTTCATTACTCCTCTCCTCCTCTGTCTAACAGGATGAGCCCGACACTGTATGCAACACACTGCTTCTACCTCTGCTGCTTATGTGCTGTCACGTAAGCTACTTTGGAATAGGAAATTGCACATAATTAGTAGTAGTCTATTGATTTGACACAGCTGATATAATATTATATAATAAATGTGTTAAGGTTTATATGAGGAATATACAAATAAGAGAGAGAGAGAGGGTAAGAGATGGAATATTGTGCAATAACATATGCACACTGCATTGTAAAATGTAGAATTGCAGTGTCATAAGCCCAACATAAACAGCAGGGTTGTGCAAAGCCTCCTACAGCTGCCCTTTTAAATAAGGCACCCTCACCAGGAGTGCCCATAACAGTCCAGGACTGACCTAATTAGGGGCTAGATTTCAGCTCGGACACTACTCGACTCTTGGAAACCTCCGAGGTCCTGAGTGAATCAGAGCTGCACTTATTAAGAGCGCAGTGGGGCCTCTCCCTCTCCTGGGCCTGAGCGCTGCCTTGTCTCCTGAGCCTGTCTGGGACTCGCGCCGCAGGGCCACCAAGGGCCACAGACGGCTGATTCACTGCCAGTTTTTCCCCGTCACTGATCCCGGCTATAATGGAGGCTTACAATGTAATGCCGCCTTTGAACTGTCCGCCTGTTTGACACTGTGTGTGTGTGTGTGTGTGTGTGTGTGTGTGTGTGTGTGTGTGTGTGTGTGTGTGTGTGTGTGTGTGTGTGTGTGTGTGTGTGTGTGTGTGGAGAGAAGGAAGGCGAGTGTACAGCCAATCCCCCTGTAGGGCCTTGCATTCAGTCTGTGCAAATCTGTTCCAGTGTTTTACACTCAAAAAGATAAACCTGTCAGGAGCATTGTACAAAACGCTGCCTGCTTCACTCAAGTGCCACTGTGTGGAGGGCCCTGATTTTTCACTTTACTGCCTGAGTGGCTAAGGACGTCTGGGCTGCTGAGGCCACCAGTTCCTGGCTCTGCCCTGGGAGGTCAGCAGCACAGTGGGTGGAAGTCACAAATTAGCTGCTGGAGATGGTGCCATAAGATTAGCCTCTCTCTCTCGCTCTCTCTCTCTCTCTCTCACACTCCCAGTCCCTGAACTCAAGGTCAGCCATCACTCCTGGCAGAGTGGCATGTAACCCTTGCTAATGTGCAGCTGGTCTAAACCTTGACCAGACATTTTCCCTTCACATCATTTAACACCGGAGTGCTTTCACTTTGCTACTGATGGGGTGCATTTACACTTAGTCTTACCTTTGGGTAGTGTTTTTACCAGTTTATCATTTATATTTATCAGTTGGTCAAAAGAGTTTCACAATTATGCTGCGTTAGCTCTTCTTTAGCCACACATTGGCTGTTTGCTGTTCATGGTTACTAGGCTACCATCATGACACTTCTATTATGTTGCAGGGGATCTCCTTATCTAGTGAACAATGATAGAAATGAAATGTATGAAGAAAAAAACATTCTCTCATGTTTTGAGTGATCTTTCACCTGAATGGTAAGGAGACCAAGAGGAGTCTCTCTTGCTCCCTCTTCTGAGACTGTCTGTCTGGTGGGGATGTGTGTCCACAGGCAGGGAAGGAGGCTTGTGTGTAGTGTGTGTGTGTGTCTGTGTGTGTGTGTGTGTGTGTGACTGAAGAGAGAACTGGATGAAAAGGCCCTTTGAGTGTAATGAGGGACCTGCAGGCCTGCATACCGTCGCTGTCTCCAGTGGAGTCAGGGCAGCAGATGCACAGCTTCTGGCCAGCCGCAGCCCAGCACACTTGGCTTTGAGCACTCTTTTGCTTTTCTTTTCATTCTTTTTCCTCCTTCTTTGCTTTACTCTTCTCCTCCATTCACTCTCCATCTTTTCCCCTCTCATTTATACATCCCTTTCATCTGGATCTATCATGACTCTCAATTTCACCCCCCCCCCCCCCCCTCTCTCTCTCTCAACCTTTCTCTTTCACCCTTCCTTCCAGTCAGAAGAGGTGTTTAAAACAGATAGAGGACTGTGGGATGTTGCCTGTCCGTATGCCCCACTTTAAAGCTCCCTTTGGTCTCCTCTCCTCTGTTGGATCTCCTATCCGCCTGCGCACTAGGCAGATGCTGATCCCCACTGACTGTAAGCCCCATTCCAACAGCCATCCGATGCTCTTCACACCATTTCCTGAGATGTTTGTTTGTTTGTTTGTTTTATGTGTTTGTTTGCTACTGAGCATGTCGTCTGCGTTACCCATCAACATGTTTAAGTAAACAGGCCCCCTAAGTCTATAATGCTTTCGCTCAGCAGAGTGTGTGTTCGATGCGCATGACTGCCTTTTCTCAGACGTCTTTCAGCCCTCCTGGAAGGGAGCTGTTGCTAGCTGCTTGGCTGGTTCAGAATGCAGGGAAATGACGGACTGGCCACATGAATCTTGGTTGTGGCATGAGTATCAAAGCAATTACTCAGTATTATTATTATGCATTAGCGTCTATCAGTTATACTGATATACTGGCCTGTAATGTGTAAATTTCACCAACAGAGGACAGTGTTGCTGAAGCCAAGCTGTTTGTGGTGCGGACTGTTTAATGCATAACGGCTGGTTTCCCAGAGAACTCCCCTCAAAGGTCATGCCAAGGATGTGCTCAACCAGCAGAGGAGAGGCTTTTCTTGTCCAAGCAAATTTGTCCGGCCTTTTAAAATGGTTAGATTTCCCTGCCGCGAGTTGGTTACTTTTGATAAAGCTGACATAGTTTTCACGTGGTGCATTAGGCCGGATCAGCGAGGCCGAGGCTATTAATGAGTGATGAGATCCCAGCACGGTTGGGTCTCCGATCTCGTCACTGCTCACCGGAGCCTGGCGTGTGGCCCTCCCTGTGTGCAAGGCAGCAGACGGAGAGAGAGACAGAGGGGTGTTTGTGTCTCCTGCCCCCCCACAGCAGGACGTGTCAAGGCTACTGGGCTAGAGTGCACTTAGCAGGCAGGGTGCCAAGGAGACACAAATGCAGAGAGTGTGCTTACAACCTACCTGTAGGAGTTTCTTTATAACACATTTTTCTCCACTGTCGAAGTGTGTGTGTGTGTGTGTGTGTGTGTGTGTGTGTGTGTGTGTGTGTGGAACTCTCTGAGTTACGGTTGAAAGGAGAGGCAACTCTGCTCCCTCTGTTGCTGCCTATCAATCCATCTCAAGCGAGAGAGGGAGAGAGAGAGAGTGCAGGAAATGGACTTTAAAAGGAGGCCTGAAACCGTTCAAGCTTCCTGCAATCAGAGACCGCACACAGGAACTACAAAGTCCAAATGCCCTGGACCAAACTTAGTTACAGTCACTCTCTCCTTTTCTCTCTTTGTGTCTCCCTGACATACTTTTGGATGGACTTTCTCTCAAGCACATGCTACAATCTTTCTCTCTCTCACTCTCTCTTTCTGTCTGTTTGTATTAATACTTAACACCTTCCACTTACCTGTGGTGAAAGAGCTGGCATTCTCCTTTAAGCCCATAGGCTTGTGTGTAATATTTGGGTAGAGCCTAGGCTTTATATATCCTCTTAGCCCTAAAATGGCTGTGCTCCTGAAATCTGAGAACGAAAGAAACTTTTAGTGAACACACTTACATCTCACAAAATCCACTCCTTTGACTACTGGACTTTTACGATGTCAGTCTATCCCTTGATAATATATGTTCTGGTGACTTTTAACCTTCTTTCTAAAGGGGCAATTGTATGTGCATATTGGGCCTAGTGAGGGGAAATTGGAAATTGGTTCAGGAGTTTAACGATTTTGACTTTCATTGTGGTAATATGGGGCTGCACTGAACCGTTTTAAAGTCAGTCAGATGGAAAAAGTGTACTGTGGACACCAGGTGGCAGTGTGAATGTGGGGTGCTGAAGGCCAAAAGCATCAGACTTCTGTGTGACACAACAAACTCACCAGCGTTGTATGTGGTCTTTAGCCTGAGGGGAACAAATCACTTGACATCTGAATGTTGCAATCAAACACTGTTTGGGTGGGTGGAGGAGTGAGAGGGGGGGGGGGGGGGGTTTGTGTGTTTTGTAAATGTACAGGTTGCCATAGCAACGGCACCATTCACACTCCTCCGGTACCTTGACAACTGGCCGGAGTGGCTGACGAATGGGGTGAGAGCGGTCAAACGCCAAACAGAGCTGGTCTGCGAGGCACGACTGGACAAACAACCAAAGAGGCTCTCTCACACACACACACTCTCTCACACACACACACACACACACACACACACACACACACACTCAAACAAAAACCTCTGACTTTGTTAAGCCTGCCTGTTAAGATTCCCTGTCTCTGTTGCCCTCCCTCTCTCTTCCGTCCAGCTGAAAGCCCTGTGTCTGGTCCGGTGTCTGTGCCTCTGCCATGGCCTCTGCCACTGTGTTTGCTGCCGCTTTTAAGTCTGCTAAACAATTTAATAAAGAATGAGAGTTCAGGCAGCGGCACAGTAAATCATAGATAGTCTTGTCAGATTTGTTTAGATAGGGAATGCTCCAGAGGCATCCAACACCATGTAGCTTTGCCTAGTGTGCTTTTGATCTCCTATCCACCCCTCCCAATAGAAGAAGTAAGCATTTCAAAATAATAATAATAATCAAACACATGCATTTGATCTAAATGTAATCTCTCTGTGATGCCTCTAGACTGTAAAAAAACAAGATAGTAGTTTGTTTCTGAACATACATGTATTGCAAATACATAACAAAATACAGCTGTTAACATCCCCCCACACTGAAAATACACACACACACAGACACACACACTCTCACACACACACACACACACACACACACACACACACATACATACAACAGGCATGGAAAATATGCAGACACAAGCTGACGCCAGGATGGAGGGCGATGACTGTTTGATAGATTGTCATTAATGTAAAATAATTACCAGTGTTTTTGCTGTGCTGCTTTCTGTTCCCCAAGACCCCGTGTATCCCAGAGGTGGGCAGTGCTCCAGTTAATGGGCTCCCAGCGCCAAAGCCCAGTGTAACCAGAGCCCAGAGTAACACAGGAACCAGTCTCCTTTTCAGCCTGGGCACGGCCGGTGATTTATCTTTTTATGCGATACCCTTGTAGTGTGCGCCGTGGATAGAGCGGAATGCTCGACTGTTTCTATCGCCGTTCAGTGTAGACAAATTTGCTTTGACTGGTTCACATGATACTTAACACCCAGAGAATGCTCGCCCGAGACATCACGGGCCAAGCCCGATGTCAGTTTTAATATTTACCCTCCCTGAGGAAAGCGGCCTTTCTACGTCAGATTGGAAGTGCAGATAAGTGGAGGGACATGGCAGACATATTTGTGCTGTCTGCCTGCACAGTGTCTGTGCTTAAAGATTAAACGATCACAGCACGTGAAGAAACCGCCGGGCACTTCAGGCAGTAGCAGACCGAGTTTGGTCCAGGCTTCCTTAAGTTGAAACAACAGAGCATTACATTCACCACGCGTCTTGTGTTGCACTGAAGAATGCAATACACAATGTGTGAAACGCCTGCTCTCCATTTGCAATCACTGAGTTTCATGTTCCAGCACTATGACTGTTGATGAAGATAATGATGATGGTGGTGGTGATTAGGATGGTGATGATGAATCCTCCATTAAAAAGTCATTCCAGCCCCAGATCAGACCTTTATTAACCTCAAACCACAAATCCTCTAAAAGAGAATCCCTGTCTTTTAAAGTCCTAGACCTCGCATGAAATGGCCACACTTCCATACGTCGCCACATGTCTCCCTCGCTCCGTGTGACGCATTGTCACCCTTGTTTATTTGATCCCCTCTCCATCACTCGTGGCCCCTAAACAATTTACACTGAGCTCGGACGCTTGGTTTAGACTCACGATTGTACCAGCCATATGGAAAGACATTAAGGCAAACTGTCTCTTGTAACCCTGTGGCTCCTACACCTGCACTGCTGAGGCAGAGCCATCCCGCGGCTCCCCTCCTGTGGGCTCTAAACTGGGCCACGGCCACTGACTCACGCTCAGTGTGGGGATGTGCTGCTTTTAAATCCCACCTCTGCGTGGCATTCTTCCGTCCCACTCATCCTCTCCATTTCCAAAGAGGGGAGGGTGGGGTGGCAACAGTGTGTGTGTGTCAGGGGCTGCACAGGCACACACACACACACACACACACACACTAATTCCAGCTTTTCTGAACCTCTTTGCCTGACTTTCGCCCAAATGGTGCTGAGATCAAAGACCCCCCCCCCCCACCACCACCACCACTCCACCTTCCAGTTGCTTGTTTATCAGCCTGCTTTTGGGTGTAATTTGCTTCTCGTCTCAGCCTAATGAGTGAGCGCTTGAAGCCGGAGTATTTATTTACTTTTTCCTCCAGCCGTCATTAAATCCGACGTTCGCCTTAATGTCTTTCCATATGGCTGGTACAATCGAGAGTGTATACAAAGCATCCGAGCTCAGTGTAAATTGTTTAGGGGCCACGAGTGATGGAGACGGGAAGGGGGTCAAATAAACAAGGGTGACAATGCATTACATGGAGCGAGGGAGACATGTGGCGACGTATGGAAGTGTTGCCATGTCATGTGGGGACACTATGACTTCACTGCTGTCATGGCAACGCATATCCATTTTTATTATGCCCAGTTAACGATGCCCTGTTCCAAAAGAACCCTCAATGGAGAAAAAATTGAAAAAGCACAAAAAAAAAATTGAAAAAAAAGGCCTCAATTACAGCATCTGTGTTTAATTACAGCCCTCTGCTGTTTGTTTGTTTTGCGATGCATTTTACCAGCCAAGCGTTTTTCTAGGGACTTTCTGTTGGTCCCCAGTTAATGGGCTGTGTGTGTGCTGCTCAGGCATTCTCTCACCCTCTTGTGTACCCCCCCCCCCCCCGGGTGCTACCTTTACCAGCGACCTGAAATGGTAGGCCCGCTCGTCTGAGGTCATCCAGTGAGCTTGTCCTCATGCCGCTCTGGGATATGAACATCTCCAACCAAGTTCATAGGCAGTTCTACAGGGCCACCATCCAGAGCGTCCTCACCTCCTCCATCACAACAAACACACACTTCCGGTGGCTCACAGGCACACACACACACACACACACACACACACAAACACGGCAATCCCTACTATGGACCCAACCACCCTGCCAGAACTGTGCAATAGGTAGCATAATGTAGCACGCATTACTACTTAACTTTATACATTATTCTACTTAAAGTGTGTATGTATTTCTGTGTGTATACTTTTATTTTATTTTATTATGTTTCTACTTCTACTCTCACTTTTCTTATTTCACTGATTCTGATTGTTTTTCTGTGATTGCCCGAGTAGCCGGTCAGCAGCTGCCTTACACTGCTGTGGCATGCAGGACGCAGGCCAGGGGACACCAGGGAGGGAGGCAGGGAGGGAGGCAGGGACGGAGGCAGGGAGTCAGGCAGGGACAGAGGCAGGGAGGCAGGGAGGGAGGGAGGCAGGGAGTCAGGCAGGGACGGAGGCAGGGAGTCAGGCAGGGAGTCAGGCAGGGACAGAGGCAGGGAGGCAGGGAGGAACGGAGGCAGGGAGTCAGGCAGGGACGGAGGCAGGGAGTCAGGCAGGGACAGAGGCAGGGAGGCAGGGAGGGTAGGGAGCTGGGCCCAGTCCAAGCAACAGGCCCATGTGTGTCATGATTGACATGAAAGGCAGACAGCAGTATAATTAGTTGTGAATTGTGAATCTTTGGGTCATACACATGAGCGTGAAATTATGTGTGTGTGTGTGTGTGTGTGTGTGTGTGTGTGTGTGTGTGTGTGTGTGTGTGTGTGTGTGTGTGTGTGTGTGTGTGTGTGTGTGTGTGTGTGTGTGTGTGTGTGTGTGTGTGTGTGTGTGTGTGTGTGTGTGTGTGTGTGTGTGTGCGAGAGAGAGAGAGAAATGGAGCAGTGGTGTGCTGTGCTCTACTAGCAGAGGATCTCCTGCTGCTCTATGGTCAGATTAGGTTTCTGCCCTTTTATCTCACCCACAGGTGGACAATGGCGGCGCATGTGGCACGTGTGTGTGTCTGTGCGTGTGCGTGTGTGTGTGTCTGTGCGTGTGCGTGTGTGTGTGTGTTTGTGTGTGTGTGTCTGTGTGTGTGTGTCTGTGTGTGTGTGTGTGTACGGGGGGGGGGGACAGAGCAGGTGCTGGATGCCTGACTTCTCCATCTTTCAGCAGGAGATGCCTGGAGGGGGTAGCTCTTAAGGACACCATGTGTGGAGTGCAAGCGTGCGCTTGGGTGTGCGCATTTGTGTGTGTGTCTCTCTCTCTTTCTCTTTCTCTTTCTCTCTCTCTCTTTCTCTCTCTGTTTGTGCTGTGTGTGTGTGTTTAGAAAAAAGGAGAGACAGAAGGAGACCCGGATAGGCCTCTTAATCATATGCTGTTCTCCATGGCGTGATGGACAGCTTCGGAGACCACAGGGTAGTGTTACAGCCCAGTGTTTACACTGTAGCGCAAATGAGCTTGTTTTTTGCCAGTGGCTTGAATGACCCATCCCATCTCTAAGGACAGCCACGGCTGATTTCATTTGCGATAAATCCATTTTGGACGATGGTAGAGGCTGGTCTTTCAAGCCCATTGTAAACAGAAGCCTCCCTCCGGCCATTTTGTTGCAGTCCTGCTATTCCCTCAGCTGGTGCTCCGCGAGGTATGAAGAAGCCAAAGCTATGTAGGAACAGCTCTCGTTTTTAAAGAACACCGCAGCCTCCCTTTCCCCTGTCATTATCTAATGCCATGCACTTCATCTTGAAGCTCCACCTTGGCTTCTTTCCCTTTTAAATTTTTCTTTGTGGAGGCCATAGCAGGTACTCACTATCTTTGTTTATCCTTCATTATTTCGCCTTCTTAGTAACTCTCTTCCTCTTTCTCTTTCTCTTTTTCTTTCTCTGCCTCTCTCTCTCTCTCTCTCTCTCTCTCGACCCCTCTTGCTGGCTTTGTTGCCCTCTAACTTCTTGCTCAGCTGGCTGTAACCTTGCCCCAACTGCAAGACGCTGCCACTCATTTTCCTGTTTGAATTGTAAATGTTCACACAGTGGCAAGCTGTGCACCTTTAGTATGAATAATGAATCTGGTAAACAAGGCATGCGTTTGAAGCAGGCTTGTCTGTGTGTTTGTGTTTGTGTTTGTGTTTGTGTTTGTGTGCGTGTTCAGAAAGTCAACAAGCAGCCTGGGATAAACAGCGTGCTGGCTTTTGCATCAAGCACAGGAGTCCACTCCGTCTGCATGGCAACCAAAATAAAATGTTTGGGCACCCACGACATGAAACCAGAGAATGGACGTGGCCCTGAATTGGTCTTTTACAAGTGGTCTCCACGCCACAGTTTCTCTTTGTGCCTCGTTGTAAACTCTATTTAATGACTCTGTCTGGTTCCATTTGATTGCTAACTGGGCTGCTGAGGGTCCAGCTCTGTGGGTCAGAACTTTAGGGACCCTGTGAGGCTGGTCTGGTCTGGTCTGGTCTGGTCTGGCCTCACAGCGGTAATAAGACCTCATTGAATTAGCCATGGGGAACCAGCACATATATTAGCTCCAGGCGATTGACTGTCGCCTGTGATTAATGACGTGAGACAATTGACTGGAGAGCCGACAGGCTTCCCGCACAAACACAAAGGAGTCCCTCTGCCGTGGAGTGGGCAAGACGCCTCGGCCGCACAGCCACACACACACACACACACACACACACACACACACAAACACACACACACACACACAACACGACACAGAGTCATCGGCAGGAGGAGTCACCGGCCCGTCTCTCATGGAATTAGATTGGGGCACCACTGCACCTGTGAAACGAGGGGCTCAGCGCGGGCAAGGAGGCTCCCATGTTTGCGGCATTAGCTCACCACCATGCTGGCCACTGTCTGTATATTGTGTGCAGCCTGGGGAACATTGTGGTGAGCAGAAAGCGTCAGCATTTGTGCAGTTTTTATCTGCCAGATTACTGATTTAACCGTTTGTCAGTGGCTACAATTGTTGTCTAAAGTGTGCATATTTGCAAAAGACTATTCAGTATTCAATCATATGAGCTTGTGAGGCTGGGCGGAATGTTACAAATACTTCCAAACCATTTTCTGTCAAGAGTGATGGGACTGATTTTATAATCATCACGGTCATGAATCCTCCCTGTCCTTGGCGGCAGTGGATCTAGATGAGTCCAGTCAGTCGGTCAGTCAGCCAGCCAGCCAGCCTGGCCCGGAGGATGCGGCGAGCTTAGAGTAGGTGCCACGCAGGCTGATCAAAAGCTCTGGGTGATTGTTTCATTGTGCCCAGACTGATGCCCTGGAAAAAAATTGCGTTTTTGAAGAGCCTGGACCTCAAAGCTATGGATTCTTATGATCATGCAAGCGTGTGGATGTAACATGAAAAAAAAACTATCAACCAGCTATTTTCAGGCACCCCATCATACAGTGAACCACATTCAGAGCCTGTCATCACTCTTCGTGCTCCAAACATCATGTTTCTCCAATAAATACAGCTCAAAATATTTGTAATCTCCACAAAGGGCTGTAAATAGAATTATTCTTTGAATCTGTGCCCACTAATCAGGGATTTGCTTGCGTAATAAGGGGGTTTCATGGCATTACAAATTCGATTTGGCTTGTTGGTTCAATTTAAATAAGCGCTCTTTGGAAAGATAAGCCCCCCCTAGCTGCAATGTATATGATCTGTGGTATCATAGCTGCTTGTGGTTTCTTGTTGTTTGGTTGATTTAATTAAAGCTGCTATTGTGTGTGTGTGTGTGTGTGTCTGTGTGTCTGTGTGTGTGTGTGTGTGTGTCTGTGTGTCTGTGTGTGTGTGTGTGTGTGTGTGTGTGTGTCTGTGTGTGTGTGTGTGTGTGTGTGTGTGTGTGTGTGTGTGTGTGTGTTCTGCCAGAGGGTTGGACTTGGCATGTGTGCATGGTTTGATTCTTGACACCAGACTGACACATGGAGACTGTGCATTCTAAATGACAGGCTTAACACACCGGGTGGGGTAAAGTATTGCGTGGCCGTATGCACACGTACAGACACACACCACAATCACGTTGGGGTTAAATAATGCATGAGTGAGTGGCTTTGTGATGGTGGGCGAGCTGTGCTTAACTTAAACACGACGGTGGCAGAGTTTGAAATAATCCCCTACTAGCCATCTGTTGTTTGACCCACTCCTGGGATCGGACACAGACAGCACTTCTCCCCCCGCACCCAGACGTCCAACTCGTTTGGGCCTGGCAGTCAGCTGAGGCCAGGTTAAGTGTCATTAGTAGGTCCCGGCAAAGGCCTTGTTTGGGGGTTAATAAGGTCAAGCACCAGTCAAAGGTCTACATGTGGAACTTATTTTTTTCCTGCTGGAGGTCCTGCCCAAACATCAGTCATGATCAGGTTTCAGAGCAGTGACAGCGGACACCGCCTCTCCGTGCTAGAAGTCAGTGCTCACACAAACACGAGGTGGAAGATGTCTCTCTTAGACACGCTTGTCCTCATCTTTCATTAAGTCCAAATATTAAATGTGTTCCACTGCCACTGAGGCACTGCATTGGTTATCAATCACTGCAGGTCTAAATTAGCACTATTCTTGTTGGACTGGTGACGGACAGAGGCCTACTGAGGATAAGAAGTAGACATGGATACAGGTCAATTGGTGAATATTTGGCCTGGGAGAACCCCTTAAGTTGTTTGGAATGCAGGAAGACACCCGCAGAATGAACCAATCCTATCCTACAGTGTCTGCATGTTAACGACAGGTTGACAGGCATCCGAATTGCTTCTCCATCTCCTGCAGTTCATTTTCATCAACAGCACAATGCCTCTTATGATGCGTCATCTGGGCCCGCTTTCAAAGATCTTTCGCCTCCCACCAGTGGATGTGACTCAAGTCTGACGGAGTCGTTCATGCTTCACTCGTGTCTGGCTCTTTTCACGGCGCCGCCTCTGGGCTCTTTCTCTCCCAGACAGGGAAGCGAGTCTGAGTGACTCATAAATGATGACTGATGAAAGATTTTGGCCCTCTCCATGTATGCTGAGAGCCAGAGATGACTTTAAAAAAGAAAAAAGTTTAGCTTTTAGTAGTTTCATGACCTTAACTTCTTGTCTACATCTCTGTCTGCCTTCGCGCCATAATGAATGTCAGTAATATCGTGAACCCATGCTAGGAGACTTTTTTTGTTTTAAGTGAAGTCGAACGGGCTCATAAATGGACACACGCAGTTCATGAATTTGGGAGCCAAGTTCGCTATTCTGAGTGTGTGTGCGTGTGTACATACTTGTGTACTTGTTATGTGTGTTGTGATTAATGCAACTTCCATATGCCTCGTGAAACCATGCCAGAAAAAAAAACAAAAAAAGACCCTGTAAAACTGAAAGAAAACACTCTGAATACAGCTCTACTTCCTGAAAGTTTGCTTCCCTGAAATAGCGGTGAAAGATAGTCCCACTGCTTCCATTTCCGTGCTGGTGGCTTTGATGTAATCCCCTGCATGAATAATGTCCTAATGTCTTTAGAAAGGGGATCGCTTTAATCTATTTACTGTCTGGTGTTGCATGCACCCGTTTGCAGAGTCCACTGGTCTGTTTGCAGCCTTCGCTCCAAATGAAGAAAGTTGAGACAGCTTGTCGTCTTAGCGAAGCCTGCAACTGTTTGGGATGCGTCGGAGGCAGATGGCGCTGGAATCGGAGTTATACGCCTCATGCCAACCAGAGTGAATGTGCTTTATCAGACGTCACGTTTAATTACACCACCTCAGCGCCTTCACACTCGGTCCAGAATGAACGCGTCTTTGAAGTGGTGCAAAAATGCCGCCTCCCCTGGTGGTCAGCAACGGTAGGACGTTCCCTCCTGTTGCTTTAGCCTGGAAGAGTGGTGGTCTGTAGGCCAACCTTACACCTCTGCGACTAGCCCCCATATGCCTATGAGGGACTGCAGGGCAATATGTCTGAATGAAGTGCAGCCTACAGGGCATGTTTGTGTTGTAGCAGATGCTGTGTGTGAGTGGTGTGAAGTAGCGTGGTAATTGAGATATGGGTAGGAGACATCCGAAAATAGGAGCCAACTTTGGAACAGAGCCGAGCCGATCTAACGTGGCGCCGCCGAACCTGGGCCAGACCGGAACCAGACCTGAGCCAGCTTCTTACTCACTATCTGGGACAGGAGGCTTTTTTAGAGGATTGACCTGTTGCTCCATCACCAGAAGGAATGAATATACTCACAGGATCGTACTTTGAAGTCCCAGTGTTTGTTTCTCCTTTGCAGTGATTTGCATGTGTAAGATTTCAACCTTTGTAGTGCAAAACCCAACCCAGGCAAGGTTCACATTAATGAGCTCCAATTAAGTGCAGCGGAAATATTTCTTTGGACTGCACCTGCCAGCCCCACTTTTTTCAGGTGTAATTTGCAATGCATGTGGTTGGACTTGCACACACAGCCTGCAAGACTTGTGTTCGCCAGAGCTTATCCTCAAAGGGAGGAATTTCAGTCAGATCATAATCTTCCACTGGATGAATCTGTGAGCTGGGTGAATCTGTGTTTGTGTGTTTGGGATTCATCTTATCACCTCGCTGCCATACTGTTATTAAAGTCCTATAACACAAGCTGACATGCAGAGAGAGAGATAGAGAGAGAGAACGAGAGAGAGGGAGAGAGATAAGGAGGAAGGGAAAGTGGGGGAAAACAAATCTGTCAAGGGAAAGAAGAAGCAAGACGAGGAGTAGAGAAGCAGATGGAACTCTATAGCCATAATTCATGTCCTCCCCTGAGTCATCCACTCATGCGATTGGAGGAGACCACAATTCCTGCTATCTACCACACAACCTTTAGTAACCCCCGCACCCCACCAACCACCACTCATTCATATTTACAGCCCCCCTCCCCAGGAGCTCAGGCCGAGGGGAGCTCATTCAAATGCCCAGCCTGATAGATATGGGATGTGATAGGCTCAGATATCAGAACTGAACCCTGAGTAAATATTAAAGAATTTGATTATCTACACAGTCATTTCCTTGGATTGGTTTGCATGAGTAATGTTAAGATTCAAGGTTTGAGATGAAGCTGTGAGATGGAGGTACAAAACAGCTGAGCACATCCACAGCTGAGCACATCCTTCTCTGCCTCATTTTTAGGTGCATCCAATAATAAAGAAGTCGACTGTTTCTTTTTCATGTGGGCGCATCTGTTTTGCACATTTTGGAATTTGCTGGGTGATCCTGAATGAATATGAAATATATGTTCTGCCTCACACTTAAGGTGTGTGAGGCACTCGAGCGTAAAGCCATCAACTCCTCATGACTGCAGTCCGGTCCTGATACAGAAGGGCAGATGGAGAGAGAGAGAGACTGAAACTGACTTCCTATAAGCACTACTGTAAAAACATGCTAGTGTTTCAGGTTGGACTCTATTCACATTTACGTACCTATCATCCATACATTTTTAAATGGTTTGAACATGCCTGCAGTGGTCAGACTGTGATCCAGAGATGTCTTCCTCAGCCAGAACTGCTGAGTATGGCTTTCCTCCAGACTTCCACTAGTGATTAAACAGGTGCTGAGTGGGACGAGGTGAGGACAGGCAGAGGGAGGGGAGGAAAGGATGGAGGAATTCAAATGGAAACCAGAATAAGCAGAACAGGGTGTATTGCGGTGGAAAAGTTCCCTTCTTGTGCTGCCAGCTCGAGGAGAGAATGGTGGCCATGCACAATGACACTCCCTCTGTCTTTCAGAGGCCTTTTGGGTAATGGTTTGGGGGAAACCAGGCTCTAATCATCACTCATTTCAAATGTCCCCCTGTATGACGGAACAGTTGACCTTCTGGGGGAATTGTAACGAAGATATGATGGAGTACTTTGATATCATGACCTGAGCAAACAATTTATGACGCCGACTTCTTTCGTTTGTCAGGAAAGTCATGTTTGACGAAGGATGTTTGGAGGGTGTGTGATTGCTTCTGATGGGATTTTTTATTTTCCCTCTTCCAGTCATCAGTGCACCAGCCGCTTGGGAAATGGCAACTCGTTTCTGGGCAAGCAACAGAAGCCCTGAACCACGACCGTAGCTGTTGGAGAGACAGATAGGGGGAGCGACGGTGGGAGATGGGAGATAATCACAGCCACAGGATCCCAATTAGTGCTTCCGCTTCTCACAGAGGCCTCAGACAGCGTAGCGTTCATTAGGCAACACGGAGGCGGTGGTCAGGCTATTCATCTCTGACAGCCACTTCATATTTCTAATTTAGGGACAAATGAGTTACATAAAAACGGAACGATGACTTTGTGGCAATCTAGTTATTTTAAACCGCAACAAATTATAGCTTGATCCTATATAGGCACACAGTGAGAAGGAGCCCTGTTGGTGTGTGAAGAACAGGATTTGACAGCCTCTCGTTTTGATGTGTTCTATTAATACTCTTCCGGATAAAGGAGCTATTGAATGCCCCTGATTGAAGTGACTTAAGTTTCTATACAAATTGGCTTTCTTTTTTGCATAAGTTGAGAAGCGGGTGGGTGGATGGGGAAGGTAGTGGGTGCTATTTTGAAGTGGGGGCAAAACTCCAAAGCTGTTTTTCCCCCCGCCTGTCTTTTTGGTCTTTTTGTTGTTGTGTGCCTGTTCTCTAGGACCTGCTGATGCTCCTTTGTTCTCCTTTCCAGAGACCAGAGGAAAACCTGGGGCTGGCTAGCCTCTCTCTCTCTCTCTCTCTCTCTCTCTCTCTCTCTCTCTCTCTCATACAGACAGACAGACACACACACACACACACACACACACACACACACACACACACACACACACACACACACACACACACACACACACGCTCACACAAACACACAGAGACACACACACACTTTTTCAGCATCGGATATATGACATCTGTTTGAGTGGAATTGGATTTGGGCCGTCCCCAGTGGCACATGTAAATGCATCTCCAGGATGTTAGCCCAGTCGTGCGCCCGACCATGTGTAGAGTTAGTTAAGGGGGAAAAGAAAGGGGGTGGGGGGGGGGGGGGGGGGGGGTTTCTTCAAACAAGAGTAGAGAGAGAAAAGCGTCCCCTCTCCTTTTTAGAGAAATAAAACTCTCATGCGGAACAGTCTGACACCGGCTTCATGAAGTTTACACATTGCTGTTAGGCCTCCTCTTGGCCCTTCTGATGGACTCTATAAAACAGCACCCTAGTTCCCCTGGAGTTCTTGCTGCTCCTGCATCCTGTCCTATGCTTGGTTCCTCTCAGAAGGTTCTCGCTCAGGCCACTGAGTGCATCTTTCAGTCAACAAGAACAAAGACAACAAGACAAGACAGTCTAGGCCAAACCGGGACTAGTATTGGGATTGCAGTGTTCCTCTTGAGACACCGGCTCCTATATCATATTGGTTTTCTCTCAGTACGGCTGCATTATGCATGCTGAGCAGCTGTATGGCAGAGGATGAAATATTCATAAGTTCATCTATAGCATGGGGGGGCCTGGGGTGGGGGGGGGGGGGGGCATTTGGTCTGAGTTTGATCACGCAGGTGTGGCAGATCGTTTGTGTCATTGTGTTTGTGTGTGTCTGTGTGTGATTGTGTAATTGTGTGTGTGTGTGTGTGTGTGTGATTGTGTGATTGTGTGTGTATGTGAAATTGTGTAATTGTGTGTGTGTGTGTGTGGTGCACTTGAGAGCGAAAGAGAGTGAGTGTGTTTGGGTGTGCATGCATGCTAGACGGAGGGAGTGTGTGTGTTGGTTGAGAGAGAGAAGGGTGTCAGAGTGAGAAGCTGGAGTCAGAGCCCTTCTGGGACCTGTCAATATCCTCTGATTGATCATGTCACAGCATCACATGGAGGGCTCGTCCCCAGTGCACAGAGTTGGGGACCAGCAGGCAGGGATGAAAGGGCTCATCTGCTATTTGCCACGTGTTTGTGTGTGTGTGTGTGTGTGTGTGTGTGTGTGTGTGTGTGTGTGCGCGCTGGGGGCAATCCCTATTAGGGAAAACGTTGGTTCCCCCAAACGGCCTGTAATTTAGTACGAATTTTCCCCGTTCCTCTCCCCAGTTTGTCTGGTTTCTGCACCACTTGACTTGCACATTGTTTGGGCTTGTGTGTGAAGAGAAGGGCCCTTTAATGGGAGAAGGAAGCATGTGTTTCGCATCAGCGGGAACGCTTCGCTGGAGCATTGTTTGCCTGCTGAACTTGAGAGCCCCTGATGAATGGGACGAGCAGCTCGCTGGTTTACACCCTTCCCTGCCCATGAATGTTTGTTTGTGAAAAGGGAAAATTCCCCACGATGGAACCGGTTGGGAGGCTAGTGTTCTTCTCTTCTCTCCTCCTCCTTCTACACCCACATTCTTGACAAATCCAGCAAATATGTCCTTGCTATTCTTTCCTATAAACTTTCAACGATAATCCTGGATGATGTTTAGCCGTATTGACACAAAGTGCCAACGCTGGCGGGGTCTGCTGGGGCGCTTGTTGAATGTTTATTCTCAGGGCCTTCTAGTATGAGTGTGAAAGTTCAGGCGAGAGCCAGGCCAAGATAGCGGAAAGGCAGGCCCAAGCCACTGTGGGTTAGTGACGAGCTGCATTCAGATGTGTGGTTTCAGGCTCCTGTGGTTTCTCATCCTGGACATCCCCCCCCCCCAGCCCATAATCATCTTTTACGAGTGATTCAACGATTTCCCTGGATTCCGCTGGCTTGTGTGGGTGTGTGTGTGAGCGTGTGCATGTGTGTGTGTGTGTGAGGGAGAGAGAGAGAGAGTGTATGCACTGCGATACGGGCTGCACAGATGGGAGTCTGATGCCGCCGTGGCTTCTTGGAAACGGCTTTGAGTCATGACCGCGCTGACCTTCTCCCCATTGCTCCCACCGAGAGTCCGTGCTAGATTACCATCTCTCACGGAAAGCCCTCACCATCGGCTCAGCATGGGGTGCCATTCAAAGCCGGCTCTCAATGCTATTACCTATCTAAGGTACGCTGCCTCTGATTGCTCCCCCTGTCTGCCTTATTATCGTGTTGGGAAGTGATAAGGTCAAAACCTCAGTCTCTGATCTTGAACCCCCCTACCCCTCGCCCATTTAGTCAACGTAAAGCTGAAAGCAGTGCACTGTGGGAATGCAGATCCTGACAGTCACTCAGATTCATGGCGCTGTTCAAAGCTGGCGGAGTCATTACCACAGCATAAATAAATCCTCCCTCTCCTTCACGGCGTACGGCCTGTAGATCTGGCTGGTCGGTGGGATTGACAACTGAGGCAGCCATGGCAGGACACCCCAGTGGCTCACTCCGACGAGGTTCAGCAAGAGAGGGGCGGCGAGGCACTTAATCAAGGCCCCCGTGAGTGACAAGGGAGAAGACGGAGCAGGACCCATCTCTTTGTTCTGGCTGGCGGCTCAGGACCACACAGTCCCTCTCTCCCAGAGCTGTCTGAGAGTCCGGGGGGAGAGGGGGGTGTTGTTCAGAGGATGGGGAGATGGGCCGCTGGTGGCCGAGTCTGCGCTACAGCCGCGAGCCCCTAGACCGCAAGCTTGCGCTGGAATTTTCATGGAGTGCTGCAGAGGGGACACAGCTGGGGGTTGTGAAATGAAACGAACCCCCCCGGAGTGGGCTTGGGTTCCAGTGGGATTGCCTCATGTGAAGCACTGCGTAAAGAAGCAGCGCCTCAAAAGCCACCTCGCTGCTGAGGCATGTTCAGCGTCAAATGTGATTGCTTTCAATACATTTAGCCACTGAAGTGTCTTACACTTGAAGGGTGCCGTATTTGTGTGTTTTGTCTGTGTGCAAAGAGTTAAAATAAAGGGGATGGATCTGGAGTTCTGTTGAACATTAGCTGTGTGTGTGTGTGTGTGTGTGTGTGTGTGTGTGTGTGTGTGTGTGTGTGTGTGTGTGTATGTGTGTGTGTGTGTGTGTGTGTGTGTGTGTGTGTGTGTGTGTGTGTTTGCAGCATGGCGCACGTACCATTTTCCATCACGCTGCTTCTTTCCTCCATCTTCGGCAGCGGAGAATAAACAGATCGGAAACAGCTGTCGGAGGCGAAGCTCTGTCTCTACTGTAGGGAGTCTCTCTCTCTCTCTCTGTCTTTCTCTCTCTCTCTCTGGAGCCTACACTGGGCCTCGTCTCTGGAAGACGAGAAGTGAGGTGTGGTGGGGGGGGGGGGGGGGGTGAATGGGACAGTGGAGCAGCAATGAAGCCCCCCCCCCCCCCCCCCCCCCCCCTTTGATCCTCTGTTTTTCATCTTAAGTTTCAGTGTTGTTCTAACCCCACTCTGCTCTAATTTGACATTCTCAAAATCCTCCTTTAGTTACTTGGCTAAGGTTTTCTTTGGCCTCTCCTCTCCCCCTCCCATCCTCCCTCCTCCCCACCCCAGTGTTACACAGACACAGACACAGTGAGTGTATATGGCGGGCTTTGCCAGTGGGCCCGGGGCCAGCCCAGCCCAGCCCAGCTCAGCTCAGCTCAGCTCTGAGCACACAGCAGTTTTTCTTCCTTTGGCTGCAGGTCAGGTTTGTGGTTAGAGCCGGGCTGTGCCTCTCCTCTCTGAAAGAGGAAACCCAGCCTGGTAATAAGGCCATGAAATGACACCAATGATGGTCCCTTCATCTGCAATCCTATGGACAGATCCCATTTTAAAGCCTTATGAGGGTACCACGAGGTTGAGTGCTATTCTCAGATGCAGTGCATAGATGGATACCCTATATATTGGCCAAATCCTGTGACTTTTTCACGGTTTTACTGTCTTCATACTAACCTCATGGTAGGTTGCAGAGGATGTTTGGAGATGATTGATGAAGGATTTTCTGTATTGAACAGAGAGGATACCCCTCCCCTCCCCACCACCCCACCATAATTGTTGGTTTCTTGAGTCTAGATAGCGGAGAGGGAATATCATTTCCTGGAGACTGACAAGACCTATTTCCATCATCATGACATTCTATTATGTGCATAAAGTGTCCAAGGCCATTTTCAGCATGGACACAGATCTCCGTGATGGTGGGGAGCAAAATGACTTTAACAGCCTAAACATCCGTCTGCCATTACTCCCTTTCTTTCATGTCTCCTCACCATCTTCTTTCCAGCCAACTGAAAGGAAAATTGATTTTTAAAACAAAGGTCTCTCGTTCCATTTTGCAGCCATCGCCTTTCCAAAGACTGAACATTGATTACTTTTCCTATTCATATGCTCAGATCATGTCACAATGAATATCCTGCTGCGTTATTCCTTTTCCAGTGAGATTCGTCGTTCTTGTCGGCAAGGGTCTGTCACGCGTGCGTGCGTGCGTGCGTGCGTGTCAGTGACTGTGTCAGCATATCTGTGTGTTTCCTCTTTTATTTGTCTGATTGTGTGTGTTTTTACGTGATGATGTAACCACATGCACATATGAGCTTTGTGATCAATGAGTCCGTCCTGAAAGCCCAGAGCAGATTGGCTCCTGTAGGTAGACGGCTCCATCCCCGTCCCCCCGCCTCGTGCCTGACAGGGGAGGCAGTGAGTGTCGTCCCGGGGTTCCCTCCCTCTGAGGGACCAGTGATTTGATTGATCACCTCAATTAGGGGATGAAGCGGGACGAGGTGCGTTAAGAGCAGCGTGGGCGGATGAGAGGTGAAGGAGGGAGATGAAGACGGAACAGAAAAGAGAAAGAGAGAGTGTGTGCATTTCCCAGACGCTCAGCACTTTCCTGCCCACGTAGCGCATGTGCTCCCCTTGCATCCCACCCCAGGCACTTCCAGCGAAGCTCCAAAAACATGAGCCCTTCTCCGAGGGGATATGTTCCTCCAGACCTGGAACATCAAAGACAGAAAAAAGCACAAGCAGTTTCCTTTTTTTCGCCTTTCTCTCTCTTTTTTTCTTTCGTTGTACCTCCACCAACAAAATACTATGCCCTCTTTTAGATTTGAATTTAAGATAAGACACTTCCTCTGTCTCGTATATAATACATATGACCTCTGGTCAGACCTGTAGCTTTGACCCCATAATTAGTACATATCATATTACTGTCCTTTGTGATTAAACTGGGAGGAAACGGAGTAAGAAAACAGACTGAAGATCTGGATCTAGGCTAGTAGACATGCTGGCCTGT
Source organism: Sprattus sprattus (assembly GCF_963457725.1). Classification (NCBI taxonomy): domain Eukaryota; kingdom Metazoa; phylum Chordata; class Actinopteri; order Clupeiformes; family Clupeidae; genus Sprattus; species Sprattus sprattus. The sequence goes on along the minus strand of NC_137908.1, from coordinate 27,926,487 downwards.
GGCCTGCTGTCGCTGAGATATGCCGTCCAGTAAAGAGTCATTAAGGCAGCTGTGGAATGTTTATTTCTCTTTGGCATGGCCTCAGCCTTGTGGATTGTGTGTGTGTGTGTGGAAAGGGGGGGAGGGGGCTTGTCTGGCAGGTGCTGTCAGGTAAAGGTGTGTTCATTTTTATTATTGTTGTCTCTCGCGGTTTAGTTTCAGCACAGATTTATAGTTCAGGGGTTTGCCCAGCAGCTCTCCGAACAGTGGCTGTATAGAGAGACCACCGCCATAAAATAGATGGCATTATAGCGGCAGCACATAGCTGGCTTGTCTGGGGGAGCGGGCGCTCCAATATAGCGCTGATGAATGGCAGGGATTCTGCGGGTGCTCACGTGGTGACCGGGGTGGATTGGGTTCCTCTATTTTTTTATTTGACATGTAATTGGCATGGGGGTCATGCATGGAGTCTGTAAGGTCATTGTTGCAGGGCGGGTGTTATGCTCATCAAAAGTACCAGTCTCTAAGGTGCTATGCACACGAAGTCTAGGGCCTCCGAATCGGATTTACTTTTCACACCAATCGAATCTTTTAATTTCGTACATACGGAGGCTGGCAACGAGAGATTTGCGTAAACACGGAGGCAGCAGATTGCGGTGAACCGACTGTAGTACATACCTCACGCCTGTGGGTGGCGCTTTAGCGCTTTATTTACACAACTGAAAAAACGTGAAAAACCTAGAAGAAGAGACTCAAAAGCACAAGGTAAAGGAAGCAGCAAACGGATAAACAAATTACACAAGACATTCAAGCTCCAATTAACAACATTACATTATGATGGTTAATAAAATCAGTGGTCAGACTAAAGGATATGCGAAAATGAATTCTTTTTTCTATTGATAATAAAGAGTTTGGAACAGTAACATGACATGTCTGTCATCCCATCTCCCATGATGCATTGCTCCGAGCATTTTACATACATTTATGAATAAAAAAGCAAATTAAATCGCTGGCCAATTTATATTTGTGGTCATGAAAGTTATGTTACGTCTGAATAAGAAGAATTAGATCAAGATAGGGGGCTAATCAAAAATCAGAAGACTGGGTTAATGTTAGTGAATTCGAGGCCCACCATGAGTGAGATTTTGAGGGAGAACAAGTTATTTATATACTGGTTGGAGATGGCGGAAAAGATCACGTGGGGCAGTGACGTCATCAGGTTGCGTGAAACCGTGCAGACGAACACCAGCCCCCGTACCGATTCAAATCTACTCACTTTCTACCCCGGACTGCGATCGTTGCAGAAACGAGGTGCGGATAGAGAGTGTTCGTATGGATGATAGGGCTATCTGTATTAGCTATCCGTATCAGTTTGACAAACTAGGCTCCATGTAAACGACACTTTAGAGATGGTCTTAACACTTTCAGTGTGAGATTCTTTTTGTCCTTAGTCAGCCTCAGCAGATGTTGACAACAGGCAGGATGCAATTAAACTGCTCCAGAAGTGATATAATGTGTTATAATGTAGTGACTGAGCCATAAAGCATTATAGTAAGTTCCGAATTAAATGAATTGAGGAAACTCTGTACTTTCTCTGTCTATCCCCCCCTCCATGCTCAGGTCAATGCAGTGTTGTGATTTTAATCTGCCTGGCTGTTGTGCTGTGATTGGCAGGGCACTGGTGTGTCACTGCTGCAGATGGATGTGGGGCCGGGGGTTGGGGTGGGGGTGGAGGTGGGGGTGTTTGAAAGCAAACGCTGGGCTGAGGAGGCTGTCCTCTCTTCCCTGCTCTCAGTACACGCTGCTCAACCCTGGCCTCAATGCATTCCTTGATCAGTGTGCAGCTCTCTCTCTCTCTCTCTCCCTCTCTCACTCTCTCCCTTTCTGTCCTATAATCCCAGTCTCGCACTCACTTCTTCCCTCTCGCAGCATAACCATGTTGCAAACGGCTCTGCCACCCAGTTCGGACTGATCAGTGTTTTTTTTCCCCCCTTCTTCCTCCTCCTCGTCCTCCTCAGCTTAGCAACACTCTGAGCCATCGGCTCCTTGGCCTCATATTTCTCTGGTTACTTTTTTTTTTTTTTTTTTCATCTTTTTTCCATCTTTTATTTTTCTCCCACTCCTGAACATACTACAGATTTTTTCAATTAAGGAGGCATCGAGAGTTTTCTTTCACCCCGAGGCTCTCCCGCTGCTCTGATTACCCCGTGAACACGGCCGTCTTGCGAGAGCAGCACGCAGAAAAACACAGCCTGAGAGCAGCCGACGGGAGAAGACTGGTGAGTAACTTTCACACATGCGTATAAAAGTCGTCCGCACGCACGCACGCACGCACGCACGCACGCACTCATCCGTCTGCACCAGATCCTCCAACACGTCCGCCAAACGGCGCAAGGGTGGCGATTCATTCGCTCTGCATCTGTCATCACAGAGTCAGTTAGGGAGGGTTTTTCTAGAGAGCGAGAATGAGTTGTCAGTTTATGGGTTGGCTGCCAAACTGCCAAAATGCAGTCTTCTTTCCAGACCATGGTTGTGTTCTGACTTCCATTTGCCGATCTGACAATGTGACAAATTGAGTTACTTGCGTTAAGTGAATGACCATTGAAACCTTTCTGCGTGCCACGTTACACCTAGAGGGAGTGGGTGCGGGGGACTGAGTTTTTGTGTGTGTGATCGGATCACCTTCTTGAACTCTGCTCTACCACCCCCTCACCATGCATCTGCAGAGTGCTGGTGGAGAGCTATTTTATCTTTAGCACAGTAAAGTGTGTGTGTGCGGTGTGAGAGTGTGCGGTGTGTGTGGTGTGTGTGTGTGTGGTGTGTGTGGTGTGTGTGTGTGTGTGTGTGTGTGTGCGAGAGAGAGAGGGAGAGAGCAAGGGGCCAACCAAAGGAGTAGCAGTAGCCCCCTGTCATCTCAGCTGTTGAGATTTGAAGTGGAGTGACAGCACAAGCACACAGATCTGAATCTGAAGCCTCTCACAGCTGTGCCACATGCCTCTCTCTTTATTTTTAACCCCTTCCCTTTTATTGCGCTGCAGTATGGGTGAAAAGGCTCAGCCTATTGTCTTCAAAAGAGAGGTGTGTGTGTGTGTGTGTGTGTGTGTGTGTGTGTGTGTGTGTGTGTGTGTGGACAGTGAAGCAATGGTATGGCATGTGCATATGTCATATACATTGTGGCCCAAGTGTGTCCAATCTCTGACTCTTTGAGATGCCGTCAGACCTTCCTGAGGCATGTGAATGGTGTAGTGCGTGCAGTTTATTTCTGTATGGCAGAGAGTCCCTCAGCCCTTATCTCTCGTGTGTCTGCCTGAGAGCGCCTCGTAAATCAGTCGCTGCATTCCTCGTGCGCACGCCGGCGCTTCTGTTAGTGGCACCCCCGTGTGAGTAGGCTGCGGGCAGGCGGGGGAAAACATCCAAAACATTTTGTCAGTGGAACAGGCCATGTGCCATACCAATGGGCGCCTGTCGCCCATCTCCTCTCCTCTCCTCTCCTCTCCTGTCACGCTGCCCACCGAGGCCGGGCACGCAGGCGGTCACATTCCCCAGACCAGACCAGTCTTGCCCACCCTCCTACTTCACCCCCGTGCCGACAACTTTTCACTGCCCGGCACATTACCCAGATTGGTTGCAAGGGGCACTAAAGAGTGTTGTCTCCTGTCTCCTGTCGCGTGTATCTGGAGAAAAACGAGGAAGGTTGAGGGGCAGATAAAGTACACAGGGCAAGCAGAAAAAGAGAGAGGAGGTGGGAGAGAAAGAAATAGGTCAGGTTCATTTTTTTACCGTTTGGCCCATCTCTCTCTGCTCCCGGGGGTGGTGGGTGTGCCTATTGATCGGAGGAGCACGGTGCGTGGGCCGCCACCAATTCTTCCACCTGCCTCGTCTCGTCTCTTGCCCCCCGCTGCGCTCTCGCTCCGTCTCAGTCTCCTGTGGCTCTGCGCGAGGGCGTCGAGCAGTGAGGATTTACGTGCTGGTTTCCGCTATCTCTATCCTCGAACGCAGTTTCAGAGCGATGTCTAACACACGCTGCAGATTAGAGCAGGAACAGGCAGGCGCTTAGGGCTCGGCCAAGATAACAACAACGACATCCTGTAAGCCTTTAAGGTGACTAATGACATTAGACAATGAATCCCCTCTGATCAGGTCATTTGGTTAACTGTTTACCTGTGAGACATTGTTTACCAGAGAGACACAGACAGAGAGACAGAGAAAGAGTGAGAGAGAGAGAGAGAACATCCTTGTCAGTTACAGGCACATAAATCAGTCCCATTTTGGTAACCGTGGCTTCTGTTGTGATTGGGTCCCAGGTGTCAGGTTGCGATGTGTTGTGACACCACAGCCCCCCCCCCCCCCCTTACTCCCAAGGGTGCGGGGAGAGGCGAGAGGACAGCCAAGCAAACCAGCCTGCCACTCAGCACTCCTGATAAGAAAGGCCAGAGGGAAAAGTTATTCTGAGGAGCTGTCTGTCAATGCGAAAGCGTTTCCTGCCATCATTCCTCTGTTCCAGAGGGAGAGGGAGAGAAGGGCAGTGAGTGAAAGAAAGAGTGAGAAAAAGAGGAAGGGAAAGAGAAAGAGAGGGAAAGAGAGGGAGAAAGGGTTGGAAATAGAGAGAGAAGGACAGTGAGTGAGTGAGGGAGAGAGAGAAGGGAAGTGAGAGAGAGAGAGAAGGACAGTGAGGGAGACAGGGTGAGAAAGCAAGTGAGAGAATATTTGTGTATACTGTATGTGTGTGTGTGTGACCGAGAGAGATGCATCATGAAAACAAATCCTGTGAGGAAAGGGAGAAAAGAAAAGTGAGCGAGCGAGCGAGCTGGAGCGTTTGGGATAGGCCGGCCGCTCACATTCCCCCTCGTCCCAGGCAAGCACATCGAGCTGTCAGTACCTTAACCAGTGACCACAGTACACCCCCCCCAACACCCCCCCTCACACACACACACACGTATGCATACACACACCAGTCAGTCCACTCTCAATAAAGGGTGCACAGCAACATGTGCCATTTAAAACATTTAGCTTGTGTGTTAAAAAAAAAAAAAAAAACAACTGTGAACGTGACATATTATTAGTGGGAGACAAATACCACAGTCATCCACAGGCCTTATTTTTCCCATCACACGGGCATGATGGGAGTGGGGAGATCTGGCCGGTGGCATACTTCCTGACAGTTCTTCCTTTACAAATTGTTAAAAGCCTGTAATCCCTGTTTTATTTGTCAGTTTATTTGAAATGTTCACGCTTAAGGTGGTGGGAATTAAAATCTGTGGTCTTACAGAGCTAATTACCCTGATAGTCATTTGGAACTAAATCACCTTCAGGCAGCATAGACGCAGTGTAATTAATCATCTAAGAGAAGACATGTCGCATTTTGTGTTGTCGGAAAAAGTGGTTTATCAAGTGTTGGTTTCTCTGAGAAATACTTAAGGATTCCATAAAACATGAGGAGGAGTGAGTTGGTTTTTTAAGTTTTATTGGAAGAAGGGAGAGTGCTCAAATCGTTTTAGACATGCTTCAAAAAGTGACTAAATTGCACTAAGCAGTGTGCTAATTGGGTTTAACTGGGTTCCATAATTGCACTCTTTGATCAAACTTGGACAGATGGTCAAAAGGACAGAAGAGCCACATTTTGACTCTCAGAAACCTTCATTATGGCCTTATGACTTTTTTTTTTTTTGTCAAACTCACATTCTCAGAGAACACTGAGCCAAAAGCAAGGGGGAGGTTTTTTTGGCCAATTTGGAGTCCATTTTAAAGTAATTCCAGTGATTCTTGATGCATTGACCTGATGAAGACCATAGGTCATCTCTGAGACATTTACATAACCGCTGCTGCTGACCGCTTCCAGCCAGCGAGGCAGAGGTCATGTGCTAATGCCTCTGTGTCGTATATCATATGTCAAGTTCGACCGAGCCACTCCCTCAGCCTTGCCTGTTATCTGTGATAGAAAGAGTGGGGAGTGTTGGGGTTTGCGAGCGGGCCAAGATCTTCCAGGCGGGCTGTCCTGGACTCTGAAGATGAAACACATGACTAGTTATGCTCTGGTTTTTCGTCTCAGTTTCGGGGCGACAGGGATGTCTAATTCTGGCGTTAATGCTCGCCGGCCCAGGGCAGATTGTGGGAACTAATAAGGAGCTTCCCAGGAGCAGCGGCTCTCTCAGAGTCTCTGTGTCACGGGAAAAGTAGAACAACCTGGCCTAGTTTCAGGAGCCTGGGAAGTTGGGTCATGGACTGGAACTCTCCCCAAACACACGGCTAGAGAGTGAGGGCAACACCTCCACTTCCACCACTGCCAGGGACTTGGGACTGACCCTGAAGAAAAACAGAGAATTTCTTTTTTTTCTTCTCATTTCTTCCATTCGTTTCTGGAAAGGTTTTCCACTTTTTTCGTGTCCCATAGGGTCACATGAGGAATGAGCGTCACAGACCCAGATTCTCTTCATTACGCCCCCCCTGTTTATAATGTCAGGCTGCCTTAAATAAAAAAGCTCAAAAGGCAGCTCTGTGTCATTCGCTGGCAGCCTAACAATGTAATTAGCCAGAATGTGATCCATATGCACGGTTAGGTAGAGGCCACGCCACCACGAGCTCTGGGTGTCTTCTTCCAGCAGCAAGGGTGGGATGCTGTGAACAGTCAGGGCAACTGTATCTGGATCACTGCACTGTTAGCCATTTGGGTTAGGTGTGCGAGCGTGTGTTTCCTGGCCCTGGAGGCTGTGGGAGCCACACAGGCATAACAGGGTGAATGTCAGAGACCCACCCAGTAGCCACCAGGCAGCCACCAGTGCCACCCCTGCAGCGTGCCCAGCCACAGGGAGAGCAGGTGGAGTGGGCAGGGCTCACACGGCGCCGCAGGCTCCTGGAGTTAAGGGCAGAGGAGAGCAGGGGTGGAAAAGAGTGAGAGAGGAGGGGGGTGTTGGCGGTACTAACAAGCTCTCCTCTCAGAGCTCTCTATCAGGGCTGGGATTAGTGGTTTACTGAAGTGTGTGTGTGTGTGTGTGTGTGTGTGTGTTTCCTTGCTCAAATTGAAGCCAGTATGCTTGGTTTGTATGTCAATTATTTGGGAATATATCAGCAATCAAAAGCGGCAATATCAATTCAGACAGGTACTCTTTTAACCTTTTGAGCTCTCTGTACAGATAGAAACACAAAGGAGTGTGTATGTGTGTGTCCGGGATGTGGTTTAGCATGTGTGTCCCAAGTGTGTGTGGGGGTAGGGAGATTGGCGGAGGGAGATGGTGAGAGTGATCGAGCGAGTGTGTGTGGAGAGAGAGAGGGCGCGCAGCCAATATGTCCCTAGGGTGATAAATGGGGCCATAATGAAGTATCTCTCCTCTGGCTCCAGCCAACCACAGCCTTGGCACAGACGCCAGGAGCCTCCGCTATCACGCCACGGAAAAGGGAAGTGCCCGACTCATCGGCAATAGGGTGCCGTGATTCGCATGGGCACAACATGTCTCTTGCAATCGCCAGCCAAGGAGATGAATTTCCATTAGTCATTGTTCAATGTGACAGCTCTGAAATATAGGATGTATGGTTTGTGTAAACCCCATGCACTGCGTGTGTGTGCGAGTGAGAGAGTATTTGCGTGTCTGTGTGCGCAGTTGTGTGTGTGGCTGTGCGTGCGTGCGTGCACTGTGCGTGTCAGAACATGACACAGTTGTCACAGTGACAGACATCGACCGCTGCCACAGAAATGGCTCTCTGGTGGCTAAACAAGTAGCAGTGTTTGTGACAGGCTGTTTGACTGAGCGAGGAGAAGGCCAGCGAGAGGCAATGCTGCCAACAGCGACAAACACACCTTGTGCACCATGAAAGCTGCTGTTAAATGAAAAGTATTCTTATCATTATCGTGTGTAATAATAATAATAACAAAAAATAAATAAAAAATAGCAACTACATCACAGAGCTTAACGCGGATGCAACCGCTGACAAACAAACCAGGGTGTTTGGCTTGTGAATTCCACACCAAGGTTTTGGGTGCAGAAGACATTGCTGTGATTAAGTGCCTGGACTTGTCTGGAAGAGAGGGATAGGG
>NC_137908.1:27730979-27910979 GCF_963457725.1 Sprattus sprattus | reverse complement strand
CTGTGTGTTGGAGGAGTGTGAAGGCTGTGCTGGGGTCTGCTGTGAGGAGAGATGGCTTCCCCCAAGTTGAAGAGCTGTTGTTTGTCTGACCCCTCCCCCCCTCCTTCACACACACCCCAGCCTAAGCAAAGGATCTTCAAAGTTTGCCCAGGCTGCCAGCCAGCCAGGTGCTGAATGTCACCCCTCAGCTCTAAGACGCTCATTTGCGGTAGGGAATGCGGGCCGTGTGAAGGTGTTTGTTGCAGGCTCTCTGCTTTTGTTCACGGACACACTGACAGTTTCCTCTCTTCTCTCCATCCCTCTCTCCTTACCTCTACGTAACTGTCTTTCTCCCCCTCTTGTTTTTTCTATCTCTCTTTCTTTCTGTTTAACTGTCTCTCTCTCTCCTTCTCTCTCTCAAAATTGCCTGCCGGCCCAATAAAACAGAAAATAAATAATTTGACCAGGGCGGAGAACAAAGGCATAGAACCAGATGAGAGACTAGTGAGATGTTATTTTACAAATATACCATTTGCACATGCAATCTAAACCATACCAGATGGGCGGGTTCGTGACCTGTTCGAGTGCACTGCGGCGCTCACATCGATGCCGTGTGGTAGACAGTGAAGAAAAAAAAAATGCTTACTCGTGTCATTCCCAGAACGGAGGATGTTTGTAAGATTTATGTATCTATTACTTAGTGGGAATAGGCTGAATATCTGAGAGCCTCTTTCTTGGGATCAGCCAATACTGCCACACAAACAAAATCAAATGAGGAAGTAAATGGAATGGGGGAGGGGGGGGGGGGGGGGGGGGGGGGGGGGGCGCATGTGTTCCTCACGCACGCTGGACCGTCATATGTGAAGCGAAAATGGACCAGTTGGGTGATCTGTTCATGAAGCAAGGATCAGAGACGTCCTTCATAGGACAGAGCCATCATAAGCCACAGCTAAATGCTAATCCATTGGATCAATACTGCAGGTCAACCCTAGGTGGATATCGCGCAGTGTAGTGGGGGTCAGAGGGTAGTGTGTGTGTGTGTGTGTGTGTGTTTGGTGGGGGGGGGGGGGGGGTTGTATTGACCAGAGGAAGGTTAATTCAGCGACGACCACAGCTGCAGAGTTTCAGTCATATCAGCATCACAGCTGGACAGTGCCCTGGTGACATCACCTCGGAGTGATTGTAGTCACCACAGATTTCCGCAGCGGGATGTGTGATTAACCATCCTTCTCTCTAGCTTCAGGGCGCTGTGCACCAGGTGAGCATGATGCAACTGGACGCCCTTTCTGGCATGCACGCACACATACGCACACACACATATGCACACACATACGCACATACGCACATACATACATACACACACACGCACAAACATACACACATACACACACGCACACACATACGCACACACATACGCACACAGATATGCACACACACACACACAGACACACAGACACACACACAAACACACACACAGACACACACACACACACACACACACAAACACACACACACACACACACACGCACACACATACACACATACACATACGCACACACATACGCACACACATACGCACACAGATACGCACACACACACACACACAGACATACACACACACACACAAACACACAAACACACACACACACACACACACACACACACACACACACACACACACACACTGCTCCTCAGCACAATGGCGAGACTGGCCTACATATTTAGACAGTCATACATTTTTTTTTCCTTCCCCTTCTCCTCTTTGGTTTTGTTTAACATCATGTATATTACATTCCCCTCCTTGCAGCTGTAGCATCGGTTCAGCAAGGGGACAGGGAATTAGATTTGTAATCGAGATGTGCAAGGTTATGAATAATTCCCGGATTTTGATAACGCACTTCGCGCCGGAGTGTTTGGTGATGTGCCACGCGCAGGCTGTAGTGTGGTGGGAAAGCGCTCACACTCGTGGGAGGGACAGCTGCGAAGCGTCGTTGCAGAAACTGCTCGTCTCGAGGCGTGAATTCTAATGTGCTGTGATTAAGCGCACCAGCCGTGAGCCGACGGTCGAGATGTTTTAATCTCAAATTAACGTCAACTCGCCACTTGAGCCCGCAAGGGGGCCGAATGTTCAACTGGAGACCTCTTGAGATTTTCAATGGGTTTCATGATGGTGAGCCTGATCATGCATTTCATTTTCTTATTCTGTCTTCAAAACATGCCCGGCTTCTCAGAAATGTCTCTGTATATGCCGCTTGTTTCTGTACTTTCATTTACTTTTCACGGGGGAGGCAGACTCATCTAACCTAGTCTTTTCTTTTCTTTTCTTTGCTCTTGCGTCACTCTTAAGTGCTCCCATTCTGAATCCCTCTCCTGCTATTCCAGGCCAGCCCACACACTCATGGTAGGGGGTAGAAAAACAAGCGCAAATCATCACAGTAGAATTACAGCCCCGCGCTCAGAAATGTCAAGTGTCTGCAAGAAAGGGGGGCTATTTCAGATTTCATAATGGTGACCCAGTAATTAGCAGCAATGAAACACAGGAAAGGCAGGTGTGTGTATGTGTGTGTCTGTGCATGTGTGTATGCTTTTTCAACATTTTTAGATCTTGGGAAGTAGTTTTAATGTGTTTTCCCTTCAAGCCAATGACTTTACTTTTAAAAAGAAAGGATGAGTGTGTGTTTGTGTGTGTGTGTGTGGGAGGGAGGGAGGGAGGGGGGATGATTCTGAGTATAGCCTACTCTTCTCTGCTCATTCACAGCCTCCAGCATGGTAAACCTCCCCATTTCAACTCTTCCTTTCTTTCTTTCTCTCTCTCTCACTCTCTCGCTCACCATTCGAGTCTCCAGAATCACAGGGGCTGCTTTGAATAATCTCCATACATAATCACTCACTCTGTGAAGGAACTGGAGCTGGAGCTGAAACTCGGGGTTGGAGCAGCTCCAGTGGATAGCACAGAGAGGGTGTGTAGGGTGAGGTGTGTGTGGGGGGCTGCAGAGGGAGGTGGGTTTCCCATATGTGGGTCAGACCCTCTCCTGTGTGCCTTGCCTTGTGTGCGGCACGGTGCAGCCAGGCCCAGGCCCTGGCCCGTTTGTTCTCTGTTCCTGCTCTGGCAGGGCGCACAGTGGCAGGTCTGTGAGGCTGGGCCCTGGGAAGCGGCGGGCGCCGGCGGGAGATAAACGCATGGTGAAAAGCGTGCTCAGAGCGCGGAAAAGTGGGAAAGAGGGCGAAGCCATGGCTTTCTGAGCGTGGACAAACCGCCAACAACCACGCCCTTCCCGCCACCACCACCATTGCGGCTGCAGCACACGCTGGCCCACCTCCATAGCCATCAGTGGTAGTTCAAATAAACAGGCTAGAATGAGAGGCGCGAGTGTTTGAAACCGTTTTAAAGGGGCCTTGAACACTTGCGTGTGATGCTGGGATTGCTCTGCACCATACGAGTAAATAAACTGAAGCATTCAGAGATCACCAGTGATCCAGGAGAGATGATATCAGGGCTTGAGTAGAGATATGTAATGAGCCTACTAGTAACTCGGTTTTCAGTGTAATTTTTAGGCAAAGATATTTTTAAATATATGAACAGAATGTAGAACCGCTGCAGAGCAGGAACCGCTGCAGATGTGGTGTGATCGGTTCTCACCCTCCTGTCCTGCTCCCCTCAGCCCAGTGGTAATCCTCCGTATTTATTTTGGCTATTTATCTGAACTCCAGTGCCGCGGGTTCCGAGGGGTCTGGGATCAGATTGGACTTTAAACCTCTTTCTCTGCTTTCTTTGTTCCGGGGACTTAATATCTCCATATCTCTCCCAACCTCGACCCCTCTCAGACGCAACATGGCTCTCGGGCCAGTGCACCTATCCCTTCCCATCTCTCCCCACTTTGTTCTGCAATTAAATCATTTCCGCCCTGACAGCCGGCAGAGTTCAAAGTGGGGGTGCCGGCGGATGGTTATCGAAATCAAATCCAGACAGTGAGGATGGGCGTTATCAGTCGCGCATGAGCTTCTCTGGCTGCACCAAATTAAATAGCTATTGTTTGTGCTGCCTCAGGATTGTCATTATCCCACCCTCATATCGTCTAGAAATCCTGTGTTGAGTCATTTATACTCTGCTTTTCAATAGTGGTCATCCTGGAGGTTGTTTTGGCTCAGTTTAACAAGTCATTCGGTTTATGGCCACGCGCAGAATTCTCTCTTTACAGCAGAGTAGACGTCGGGGCTTCTTATGGTCGTCTCATCTTGTCTCTGTGCAGTAAATAGCAGGAGCACATAGTCCCAAGCTCCAAGAGTAATATTTTTCCCCGCAGATGAATGAAAGTGTCCTGGCCGTCTCTGTCCTGTTACAGGAAGCGTGTGCACTTCATCGCGGGCTGGGGTCACACCCTCACCGATAATACATTTACCAGACTTCAGGGTCGCAACTCACAAAGGGGGTGTTGTGTTTGGCTGCAGTCTTCACTGCAAGTTGAACATACTGGGGAAAGAGAGGGGAGACCAATGTCACTTTATTAAATGCTAAATACAACATACTGTGACATTCACTTTGGAAAACTCTTTGTTCTTAAAACACTTCCATTCAGAACCTTCCATCTGTGTACTGCGATGACAACAAACACTAGTCGACCAATCAAGTGATCAAGATGCGAAAGAGATAAATCTCTGCTAACATGTTCTCACCACAGTGAGAGGGTCATATCAGCCATGAATGTTGACCAAACCTGGATTGGGATTTTGTATTAAGTGAGGGGCATGAGTGTATCACTGTGTCCGCCCATAGTCCCTTTACTATGCCAAACAGAGACTAGACTGGCTTTGCACTGTTTGACTAAACGCGCTCGCGTTCAAGCAGTCCTCCCAAACTAAATATTTAAACAGGGCATACTTGAGCTTGAGTTTATTTAACTTAAAGTTCGGATTGCTGTTTTTAAACCATTACAAGGCGCACTGGAGAATCGAACCCCCAGGACCGGTATTATTTTCTTAAATTGGACGGGATGATCACAAACACCAGTTCTGTTTGCTTGAATCACCTCCAATGTGCAACAGTTACAAGATGGAACAAAACATTGTTTTGAAGAAGTGCTGCACATGCTCGGCCCCCAAATGATCTCAGGGATGCACACTAGTGTGGACTCTTTTGTGCTGTTTAGACAGTCGTCAATTGTTTGGCCCCTTTTACCGGGGAATTGTGTCCATAATTAATGAAGGGGTTTGGGCCACGGGGGACTTCCTCCATGCAGTGACACTGAAGCAAGCTTTCTTTGGGCAAGACCCTCAAAGAGCCATGCAGACTGGAAGTAATTGGAGATGTTTAGATATTGACACCCATAATCATTACTGTATGGATTTCTTTCAACAGCCAGCATTAGTTTAGTAACCAAAATGGCCTCTGGTTGTGTGTGGTGAGCCTGAGCCAGAGCTGAGCTGTGCTTTATGGTGTTCACTGCCTACTTTTCTACTTGAAAGGGCCTTGCTTGCACCACGTTCCTGCTTTGTGGTCTGTGTTGAAATAAAAGATATTGCCTCAAAGACTTTGAATCATTGGCAATAACCCCAAACACTCAAATGGCCCAGAAAGAAGTGTATTTTGACATCGTGTCTTGCATGATTTTCCCCCTCACAGGAGAGCAAAGGGGAGAGAGAAATTTTTTTTCTCAGCCCACCCCCCCCAACCCCACCACCAAAACCTCCGGAACATCTAGCACCTTGTCCCCTCGAAGCAAATATGACCCACTTAAAGCCAAGTTTGTCAGTACCCGCATCCGGGCCTTGAACACTGAGCAAGGCTTCACAACATGCCCGCCAGGCTGCAGAGAACACCATCTCTGCTTTGAATGGCTGCTGTGATGGATGTGGCCCAGCGACGCGTCTCCTCCCACAGACTCTCCCTGAGCTCAAGTGGGCCAAGAGGAGAGGAGTGGGGGCAGAAGAGAAAAAAAGAGAAGTCCCCGCTCTGCTCCCAAGCATCCACTCCTACAAGGTCACTGCTAAAGCCCAGGGATGTAGTAGGAAGCAACAGCCATAGGCCAGACTAATGAATTACACAGCCTGACCACAGCATGCGAGCCAGACTGGGGCCAAAAAAAGAAGAAAAAACTTAACTTTCAAGCAAATTCCATTTCATTCCGCGGCTTTGTGTTAATCCTCTACACTTTTTGTACAATTTTTGTCATCCGGACCATGCTAAATTAATCCATTTAGTACTTGGAATGAAATTTACAAGAAAAAAACGAAAAAGGGCGAAGCTCGTTTTCGAATTATTCTCATTATGTGCTGGGCTGGTGATGAGGGTGCCTGCGCTCGCTCGAGAGGCCATTCCATTAGGACAGGTCCTCAGAAGAAGATTGGTGACAGATTGGCCCTGAAAATTCTTCTGGCATCATTCCTTCTCCCATAACAGGAAGTCGGATTGCGAGAAAGGGGGCGGTGGGTGGGGGGGGAAGCGGAGGGAGTTATTCCAAACGCCTTTGATGTGCAGCCCTGCCCAGCCTCCCAAAAAGAATTCTGGTTATCTCTCGTGCCGGGGGTCAGCCCCAGAAAAGGAGTCCTGCGCAGCAATCAGCTGTTGGGGCTGGGCCTCAGCTGCCTCCGTGTTGACTCAGAATGATACTCATCAGCGCTTTCAACATGAAAGTGTCTGCTGCTCTGTGAAACTAGCTTTCTGCATGAAACTAAATAGATTTATTTTAAACAACAACAACAACACAAACTACCAGTGTCTGAGGTTAAGGAAAATAATTTGGCTGAAATGTACAGTATGTCTTTCCTGTGACGCTCCTCTGATGTCAGATAGTGTTGCTTATAGGATCGCTTTGCCTCAGGAAACTGTGTATGTTTTCATACTTTTTTTCCAGGCTTACAGTGCAGTACTTCCGGGAAAGGGCACAATACCTCACAATAGCTTTTATAGGGACAAAGACTTTGACTGGGTAAGGCCTTAGAACAGAGCTGAGAGTAACTGATACATTTCATTTAATTAAAGGAGCTGGATCAGGTCTGTAAGGCAAAGGGCGTCCTCGAGTTATTCTGCTGTAGTTCCTGGACATAAATGCTCTCTGTAGACAGTATTGGTCAGAAGAGCTTCTGTTTGCTTGATTTGGTGTAAATGGATTGTTTCACCACCTGCACATCAGTAGGTTGTTACTCTTTCTCCTATTTCCTGACACCCTACGGAATGGGCCACAATAGGTCTCCGATGTGGATAAACACACGTATTGATTCACTCACCATCTCACCTCCCCCAATCCCTGCAGGCGTTCCTTTGGACAAATGCTCATGAATCATTGCAGTGTATTTCGGCTGTGATGCATTCGTAAAGGTTGCTTTCATTCATATTTTTTTTCTCACTTTAGTGCAGTTTGCAAGACAAATAAGCAAAGTGGCTGTGACTGATAGGCCCTGTTGAACCCCCCCCCCCCCAAAAAAAGAAAAACCTCAAGAAACAAGCTCAGATAGTATTAGGGGCTTAAAGCCATGCAAGTGTTTGCACGATTAACAGATCCTAAAATAGCCCGGGGAGAAATAATCTGAGAAGAGAGAAGAATTGCTCTTGTAAACAATTGGACAAATTAACTTTGAAATAAAGGCAGGTCTCCTGTTGTTGTATGGGTGGTTTTGTTACATTGCAGTAGGCTACCGTTAGTAAACGGTAAGACTCCTTGTTCCATTTTCAACATCTTTCTTAAACTGTGACTGTTTATTGATCGAAAGTGATGTTAAGAATCCTTCGTTTGCGTTTCAAATAAAGGGGATCATTAATTCTGAAGAATATTGATTGTTCTTAGTATAAGGTGATCAACAAAAACCCTTCAATGTAAGTGGGTCAATATCTACGACTATGTCAGTATAAAACATGGTAGGCTATAGACTACTCGCAAACACCGCTACTAAAAATTGCAATAGTGTTAAAAATCAGAAGAGTACTAGGCCGTAAGGTGAACACGGTTTTCGTTTCAGCCCGTTCCACTCACTGGCATCTACACAATCTTTAGCTTATAAAAAAGAACGAGTCGTGGTTAGTTACCAAAAAAAAGTTCGTCGCTGATTTTCCAGTCGATTGTCTATATGGCTTTGTTTTATGCAGAACTAGAGACTTCAGAGCGTAATAAGATTTTTGTCGGGAGCCGTGCCACGGTTCGACACGTGATCATGCTACACCAATGAGAAGGCTGCATTTGTCAACAGAATGGAAAAATGGCGGCTCCCGTGTGGTTAGAAACATCGTTAAAGATAGAGGAAAACATCCGAACATCCTCAAAAGTGGGCTAAATGAATTCTAATTATTGCTGTATAGATAGCCGCGTCCAAGAATAACAATGAGGCAAATATACGATAGTGTTATTTTTATGTTAAGTCATTTACATCAAGTTTAACATACATGGGAATACCTGTGGATCTTACATGGACTGTGAACACCCACCGAAGAAATCAAGGCAAAGACTGTACTTCCTACATCAGCTGAGGAAGTTCAGCACCATCAGCTGTGTGTCCTGACAGCATCACTTGGTATGGGAACTGTACAGCCTGTGACTGCAGCACCGAATCATCAGAGCATCTCTCCATATTCTGCAGGAGACCTACAAGAAAAGACCTACCTACCAGCGCCCAAGGTATTGTAAAGGATTCCTAACATCCTGACCATGGACTTTTCAAAACACTGAGGTCAGGCAAACTTCTCTGCTGCTACAAGACCAGAACAGAGACTGAGGAGGAGCTTCTTTCCTCAAGCATTCCTTATCCTGAACACACACAATGACTATAAAACATCAATTACACCTTTTTTCACACACTGCTCTTTAAACTCCCTCTTGCTATTTATGAAAAATATTTTTTTGATCTTTCTTTCTTCACACTCGCACAGAAAAAACAGTAGTATTTTTATGTATGTGACAAATAAACCTCCATGTATCAATAAAAGGCAGTAATTGTAAATACCAATGACCATCTGTTTGTTCATTCATTCATTCATTCTTCCACAAATGAAAACAACACTAATGAACCATAAAAACACTCTTTATGAAACATGAAATATGATATATAAAACTGTACAAAACTGAATAAGAAGTAACAGATTAGGGACACTCAGTCCTCACTGTTAGTGTCAGTGTCAGGACAGTTACCTTCCATTTCCTACAGCAACGACATAGGTCAACTATGCAACACAATCCTGCAGAAAAACATCTGTCTGTCTCACAGGCACCTTTGCAGCCACAGTGTATCACATGCAAAACACTGTCCGGGGCCGGATTTCTAGTCATCCAGGTGACGTGCAAGTTTCTCATCCTCTATTTGCCAACCATATCCAGCAGGTGATGGAGCACTTATATTATGTTTGAGACAGGACCTCATTATTGCAGCCTGGTAGTTTGCCCTTTTGCAGTGCTGATGGAGGGCATCAGTGGTAGGGGGAATGGATAATTCTGGCAAGGCTGATGATGTCATACAGAAAGCCTTGAACCTAGCTTTATTTACATTATCAGCAGCCGACTGATCATATAAGTGGCATACATACTGGCAAAGAAATGCAAATGTTGACTGCTCCAAGTTTAAGTTAGTACCTAAACTTTTAAAAGCCTTTAGGTACTCATCTTTCTTACATGCAACAGAAAATTTCTTTTTTTTTCCTTTGCCATTAAAGGCACTTGTGGAGTCACACCCAGAAAATGTTTGAATTCCGATCAAGGCTGAACACTGGTTCCAAGAGCTGATGACACCTTGGTAATGTCAATGATACATGTCCTGTTGCCAGTCCCTGTGAAAACATATAAAGTGCATGGCAAATCTGTCTGCACACTTACAGCAATGACTGCCACATCTGTAGATGCCAGACAGTGTAGCGGGTTGAAACGGAAACAGGGTTCACCTTACAGCCTATATGAGGATGTGCATGTGTGTGAGTGTGAGTGTGCACACACTGGGCACCTTCACGATGCTTCTCTCCAGTCTTCTCTTCCACACACACACACACACACACAAACAGAGTTGAAGACCTTGTAAATGTTTTCCCACATAGTATGTTTTTGCATATGAAAATGCCAGTGAAAATGCCTTTACATATTGTAAACATATAAAAGGTCAGGCACATTTATGTGGACCTTCCCTGCCATGTACTATCAGGTGACGTTTTAAAGACCCAGCTTGTTTAGAAGTTTTTCCACATTGGCATGAGTATCAACATATGCATTTGAGAAGGGCAAACTTCACACTTCAGAATTCAAGCATTTACATGGCTTTTCTTCACTGCGCAACCGCTGATGGCATGTCAGACTTGATGTCCTAGTGCAGTGTTTCTCAACCACTGGGCCGTTGCACTTATCCTTATTACTACTGTATTTTGTGCTGTGTCTTACTGATATAATGTATTTAACCCTTATTTAATGTTAATCACAATTACAAGCAATGGTCTGACAGGGCTTACAATAAGGTGTGAGTGCTCCAGATCAATGAGGAAAAGTCAACCCCCTCGCTGGATTTCTAAAGTTGGGATGATTATTGTATTTCTGTAATGACTTCTTACAATGTTGCATGGAATTGTTTGTGTATCATCTAAGCCTATGATTTCTCTTAGTTAAGATCACCTTAGCTGACGTAGGAAGTACAGTCTTTGCCTTGATTTTTTCGGTGTGCTGGGTGTTCACAGTCCATGTAAGATCGTCAGTAATGTGTATGCCCATGTATGTCAAACTTGATCTAAATGACTTAACATAAAAATAACATTATCGTATATTTGCTTCATTGTTCTTCTTGGACGCGGCTATGTATACAGCACTAAATAGAATTAATTTAGCCCAATTTTGAGGATGTTCAAGTGTTTTCCTCTATCTTTAACGATGTTTCTAACCGCACGGGAGCCGCCATTTTTCCATTCTGTTGTCAAAAAGCAGCCTTCTCATTGGTGTAGCATGATCACGTGTCGAACCGTGGCACGGCTCCCGACAAAAATCTTATTACGCTCTGAAGTCTCTAGTTCTGCATAAAACAAAGCCATATAGACAATCGACTGGAAAATCAGCGACGAACTTTTTTTTGGTAACTAACCACGACTCGTTCTTTTTTATAAGCTAAAGATTGTGTAGATGCCAGTGAGTGGAACGGGATTCATTTTCTAAAGCACTTTTCGTGCTTCACCTTGCGGCCTATACCTGGCCATTATTCCGCTGTTTTCGGGATTTACCTACTCTGTTTTCAATTCACATTGCCCGGGCAGTAGATAGAGGGAAGGGGTCTGATTTGCATGTAAATGAATCCAAAATGCGAGTCATTCAAGCCGCTAATTATACCACTGTTCAGACTGTGACTTGCTGACATCATGGACACTCATTAGCATCCAGGGAGCTGTGTGGGGTAGTGAGAGCCGAGAGGTGGCTAGTCACCCAGTCTCTGGATAACGCCTGCCGTGATCGGACGGGAATGTTTTCTGTATCTTTCGAACAGAACATTTTCACATCGTCCTTTAACGTTGTAATTTAGCCGCTGGAACCATTGTAGCCTAATCATTAAAAAAAAACGTTTCCAAGGATCGATTTGGATTTGCTTTAGTGAACCCTGTACTTCCTGCTGTAGATCTTGCTAAACAACTGGAGGGACTGCATTTATCATTAACTAAAGTTGATGTTACCGTACACTCGTCGTTTTTCTGATCGTTTGTGTGGATTTCGGCAAAGGTCTGCGGTTTAAATATACTGGAGGCGTAGTTTGTGGTGGCATACCAACGGGAGAGAGAGTTGGGCAAGATTGTTGATGTTTCACAGTAAATGAAGGAGCTGGCGATGTGGAGCGCATGTTTTAAAACTAATAGAGATCGGGGGAACGACAAGCTCCTTATTTCAAGTTCCTGGTAAAGGTAAGGTAGGCAACGCTGTAACTATTCTGATCTGCTAGTTTAAATTTCAACTTTTGGCTTAAGTGTCATTTTAATAGACTGTGATTTTTATCCCGTCCGCAAAACTCACGCCTTATTGCATGTGAATCTGGGCTATTTTGTTGCAATGCTGCTTGCATGGCAAAAATAATTGGCAGTTTTTTTCCCCAACAACACAATCGTCATGCACCTTCGCTGTGGTGATATTTTAAGCGGTTTTGAGGTGATGTGTATCTGCGTATTTGGCTAACAATAATGTGGACACGTAGCCCAGTTAGTCTGTCGTTCTCCGTGTAAAACCAGTCTGAATGCTTGTGCTGCTGAAATGTTCTCCTTGGTTTTGATCTGCCTCCACTGTGCACATTATTGGCTGTGATGTGAATTTTATTCATCCTTTATAATGCCTCTCCATGATCCGGCTGATCTGGCACCCTTCCAGAAGGATTAAATCTTTTTTTTTTTTTTGTGCTGCCACGATGGCCCGGTCATCCCCCGGATTGATTGAGTCAAGACCGGTCACTTCGGATTAACATATGAACAGTTAACTGAAGAATAATGTGATTTCGGCAGCTGCTGCGTACGCGGGCAACTGCCCGATATCGCTCTACCGGTGTGTCACAAACTTCATTTACGTGCCAGCCTTTACTGCAGCTTGGTCACTGCACATTGCTGCGGGGAGTTTTAATAAAACCTAATCTATAGACCTTCAATCTTTGCCTCCCTTGTGAAACGCTTTCTCTAATTTCCCCCCATTTTTCTATAAAAGACCAAGGGGGAGGGGGGTAATTGATTTATTTGCCAGTGTCAGTTCATACATCATTATCTCGACCATCAATCTTAAGAGAATTCTAGTCTCTTAGCGGCTAGTGTCATTCGGAGTGTTTAAGAGCTTTCTGATGATTTGTACAGATGGGGGTTCTAAATCCCCAAAGATGGCTTGGAGGTTTGGTTTAGTGAGGAGGAACTGTTTCATTCTATGGATTTCAGTATAAATGGCCTTGGAATAACTACTTCTGACCAAGAATTTTCAATGTATTTCAGATGTAGGCTACTGAATGAGACGCACACACGCACAGAGAGAGAGAGACGCATCTGAGTTTGAAAGCATATGTAGTTGCAAATCTTCCCTCTTTGTTTACTGTTTTAAAATGTTATGATTGACAGTAAACAAGTCCATGGAAAAACTGAACTTCAACACAATGAAGAAATCCCTTAACCTTTGTCTTGGTGTGTGTGTGTGTGTGTGTGTGTGGTTAGTACATTTAAGTTTACATGTAGGTATTTGTGCTGTAGGTCTTGTCTCTTCATATGGACAGGTGCCTGCGTGTCAAGGACCCAGAAACCTTGGATTATGAGTGATTGCAGCAGGTGGGCACAGCCCTAATCTCTGCTCATTGGGACCTACTGTAGTGACTTCCCTATAATTGGATACTGATTACCAAGCCCCCTTGTTGCGCTTGATTGGAGACAAGGTGCGGCGTAATCTTGTTTAACAGTGATTAAACTCAGTCTTGTTTTGTGTCTGAGCACAGCCATTTTACCCCACCAGGACGCTCAGCGACTGATGCTCTGCAAGCTTGACAATGCTGTTCATCTCGTTTGTTTACAGTTTGAGAGAGAGAGAGAGAGAGAGAGAGAAAAAAACAAAAGCCACTTTAAAAGAGAGGAATGAAGGGAAGAAAAAAACGAAACGAAAAAAATTGGCTTCTTCCAGCACACAGCTGCTGCGAGTGGCTCCTCTTTAAGCTGCCCTTAAAGATGTTTGTTCATTCCAACTGGAATGACACCGGGGAGAGCGAGCGTCAGCGGCTCCCTGGGTGGACATCCTCCGAGGGGAGCCGGCGCTGAGGCTATTCCCCCGCCTCAGCCTGGAAACCACATCAAACCCTCCTGCATAGCATCAATTCTGAGTTCATGGTGACACTGTCTCCCAGTGTCTTCCTGTAGGGTCATCCGGAATGCACGGCCTATGATCAACACCCCGGGCTGAATAAGTTTCCACTTACGTCATGGTTCAGAGGGTTCGCCGTCTGCGAGATACCGTATAGTCATGAGATGCTTGCTTTCTGGCAGGCCCTTCTGCGGGGCGAGTGGGGAGACAGACTTTTTATTGGAGGGATTTCAGTTGGCTTATCGTCATTCTTGCCCTTTTAAAATCCAAGGTTTTGAAAGGTATTTAGTAATGGAGTCAGTCTTTATTAGCACAGCACTCCGCCTCTCACTAATCAAAATCATGTACTGTAGATTACGAGTGAAATATGGTACTGTACCTCTGTGGGAAATCTAAGTCATGTGCAATTCATTGTCTATTAGCAGGAAAAGCCCCTAAGTAAGGCTTAGAGTCTTTCTTCATCCACGCAGGGCCCAAGGAGGGATCTCGTAGTTCTCTGAAGTGAAATTGCAACGTGACATTTATCTTATCTTGTCCATACATCTGGACAGGCTCATTGCCCAGGGGGAATGGAACCCTCCCCTCCACGATGACACAAACCCCTTCAGCCCTTCCTAGTGGTGACTGCCAACAGTAGAGAGAGGTCCTGTGGAGTCAGTCTTCTGCAGAGTTATTTTTAACCCGTGTCTCCAAGCCTGTGTTCTATCCAGTGGCAAAACAGAGCCAGTGTCTATGTTGGGCTCTCTCTCTCGCCCGCTCTCTCTTTTACTCTCTCTCAATCTCCACCTCTGCCTCTCTTTCCTACATATGTTCCTGGATGGTAGGTTATTCTCATAATAACCTGGCACGAGGTGCTTCCGATAGACGGGGCACATCTTGTCCTGTTAATCATGAATACATTAGTAATTATAGTCAGGAATCCTCTCCAGATGAGGCTCCAAGTATGCTAGCCCCAGGCAGTGGTGTCATGCTGTAAGGATGGAGGGATTTTTCATCCACTGCCCGGTTGGTTGAGAGGCCTGTCGGTGAGGATGAGGACTCTGTCTTCAGGCCTGATTCCGTGTACCACTTACTGTTGCTATAAATATTCATGGGCGGGTCTCCTGCTCGCGCTACTGTGTTCATATATTCATTTCAAATTCATGTGACCAGTCTTGGGTATTCCTATAGCTCAAAGTAATGCAGGTAAAATGTCCTTGCTCAAGGGCAGCCTCAGCAGTTGCAGAGAACTGCATTTAACCTCCTTTGCAGTATGCAGCGCCATCCTCAAGCCCTGGGTGTCTTAAGTTTAAGAGTAATCGAATCCTGAGGGAGGATATGGCCTTCAGCTCTCCGCAGACCCCCCCCCCCCCCACCCCTCTAAAGGTGACCTCACTTGAGATGATTTTCCACCTTTTCTTTCTCCTCCTGTTTTTTCTTTCTGCTTTTAAATCTCATAAACTAGGGCTGACCTGGAGTTAACTGCTTAAAAAGCCATTTAGATTAATTCCTCAAATATCAGTTTCTAACCGCGACTTCGGCAGCTAAGACTGGGAGGAAATACTCCACAGCGAAGAGGCACTCTGAGGTTCTGTATGAAACAATCCTAGTGTGCCACATGCTCTACTACACAATAGGGGGATTGTAGATGCTACATACTGTGCCGCCTATGCAGACTTGAGGTCTGCGGCCAAGTGTTTGGCGACAGCGCGGTCTGTCCGTCAAAGTCCTACGGCCCCTGTTGACGTGTGGCAGCCTGTCGGGCGTCTTACACGGTAATGAGATTTGCTGTAAGCAGGCGGTTTGTTTTTGCTGCCGGGCGGGGGTAGGAGAGGTTAGTAAATCTGACCAACTGGCTCTGGAGTTTCTGAAGTTGGGTTTGGCAGAAATAGACGGTATTGTCGGCTACCCCTCTCCACACGTACACACACACATAGCGGATGCTAACCAGATGCAGCCAGGCTGCGCTCGTCGGCTTGGTGAGTTTATTCCCCCCCACCTCTGCTGTGTTGAATCACAGGGTGGGAGAGGCTGTGTTGGAATCTTGGGGTCTCTCTGTGTCGTAGCCAAATGTGGCAGTGTTGACAGACAGCGGTGAAGTGAGGGCCGTGCTGTTTTTCGTCACAGGCTCGAAGGCAGTGTGAGTGGAACTGGCGTGATCTCCGTACACGTGTGGTGATATATTTCAGTTCTCGGCTGTTGAGTAATGGTTTTATTGGTAAAGAGGTAATTTTCTCCACTGCAGATGCATGCCTGTGAAGCTGCATATGCCTCATCAGCTTGGCTGTCTAGTCAGCATTTCATGAAGTCATGTTTTGTAGATGAAACTAGGTCAGAGCACCATTAAAGTCGTCTTTTTGGTGACACATTATAGCTGATAGCTGAAAATCTGATAATAACCTCTTGCTCAATGTGGTGGTATCTTTCAATCCATGCACAGTTCAGTCAGGATATGGAGTTTCCAAACGGACTAGAACTTGTTGGAAATGTTATTTTGTCTCATGCCTTCACCCTACAAAAGGGGTCCATGGGCCTCACATCGCCTCATGGCCAGATTTGTTTGTGCCAACATCAGGTTGTGCCGAGTATTGATTTGACTCTCTCGCTCTCCCTCTCTCTTTCTCTCGCTCTCCTTCTCTCACAGGAAGATCTGCCTCCACTGTAAGTGTCCGCGCGAGGAGCATGCGGTGAGCGCCATGCAACTGGAGATGGAGAAGACCGTCACCAAGCTGATGTACGACTTCCAGCGGAACTCCACGTCGGACGACGACTCCGGATGTGCCCTGGAGGAGTACGCCTGGGTCCCCCCGGGGCTCAAGCCCGAGCAGGTGGGTTGATGCGCTGCTGCCCTCAGGCTGTGCTTTGTTGCCAGGCTAAATTGCGTAAGCCTAGCTTCGTCTATTTTTAAACCCTGAATTAGCATGTAAAATTCATAGATACGCAGAGGCTTGTAAAAAGATTTTATTTTTTCTGTTGAGTTGGAAAGTTTCCAGAATTAAAAATCGTGTGTTGAGTTTAATTTTATTTGAGCTCATTACCTGTTAACAGTCTAGCGGGGCTGATGCTACTGTTTGACTCATCTGAAAGCTATAGCCTTTAGACCATCCGCTGTTTTTACAAGGCTTCTGTTTAAATCCCAATCTCTTTATGGGACAGTGAAATCATTTATTGATGTGCGTTTCATTTTCTTGATTAACTGAAAGTCGGCCCCCGCAGCCACAGCCAGTCGGTCAATAACCCCATAAAAGTATCCACCTCTCCAGCAGCTTCACAGCCAGTTTTATTCCCCATGGTCACATAGAGCCTTGAGACAATTACTGCTTCAGAGCGCAGCATCATACACCCATCCACCCACCAGAGCAAAGCAAGGCTGCTGGCCACAGTGCACTTAAACCGAATGAACATGCTTGAGCAGGCAAAGTCCAGCAACACACCGAAGACAGGAGAGCATATCAGGGCTCCTGCCTCAAAACATGAAGGCAGTAAAGGCCACGGAAAAGCCGTGCTTTGTTTATAATTGATACAAGTGATGTTGTTTAATGCATTATAGATTTTTCTCATACAGCCTTTAAAGCTGCTGCTGCATTTAAGCCAGGGCGCTGTGTCGTCTTGATGTGAAGGATAATAAATGTCAGGAAGTTGCCAGGATACAAAAACTTGGGTCCATGCATGTTATTAGAGCAGCCATTAATTATGTTTTTTTTTTTCACTGCCTGTTTGAAAGGCAGGGTCTTCAGTTCTACCCCCAGAGCCTGTAATTGCCTCGAGCCTTGAGGGAAACGCAATTCTTGCAGATGTATAGAATAAAAAAAGGAACATGGTAGGGTGCTGCAACCTTTGGTGAAAAGAACAGAGAGGAAACCAACTTTATTACATGGAGCTAGTCGTCCTGGCTCACTAAATGCCCATGAAGCGGGAAATGACCTGTTCAACTACACACCGGGCAATAAATCAAGAAGTGTGATTCAGTGGAGGCGAAGGAGGATGTGGACGGGACAAAGAAACGGGGCATCTTTGCAATGTCCCCCCCTCCAGAAGAAGACTTAATCACTGGCTAATCATTGATTTGGAGGAAGACTGAATCACAGCACTCCCCCTGCCCCACCCTGTAAGATCAGGTTAAACTCGAAACACACTCAACCAGCTGTTAACCGATCATGTGGAAGTGAAGGTAGAAATAAGCACTTTGGAAGAAAAGGTCTGAAAAGTGTAAGAAACAGCAAGAACGAGAGAAAAGGGTATAAATAGCGACGCAGTTGTGTACTGAGTGTTGAGACCTTGTTCTCTCTGAATGAGGCCGTGGAAAGGGTCCCTCTGAGTACGGGCCAGTGCCTAAGTGCTTTGTCTTGGATCTGGGAGTTCCTCAAGAAATGGAAAGTCTAGTTTGGGTTCAAACTGAACATCAATTAATTGCCCTTGGCTACAGCGTAAGCATGGAGGTCCAAATGGGCTCATATTCAGCACTCATATTGATGGAGGCAATTCATCTCGGCATGGGGATGGTGCTACGGTTTGACGTCAAGAGAGATAAACTCAAAAGGAAACACCATAGACTAATATCCTTGATCACTTTGATGCACTCCGCTAGTGCAGAAGCTCTGGACAGTTGGTTCCTATCTCTGGTTGCATCAGAGTCAGTTCCCTCTCTCTCTCTCTCTCTCTCTCTCTCTCTCTCTCTCTCATGCCCGCCTCACAGTAGGTCTCAAAAGGTGGTTACCAGCAGAGGTTGGATGTTGTGCCCAGTTTACTGTTATTTCACAAGTCGCTCCTCCCAAAACTCTCCCTGGGAGACGTGGGCCTTTCTTCTCCCATGTCTCTTTTCTTTTTTCCTTTTATTCTCGTTGGATCCCCACAACACGACAGTGTTTTCTTGGCTGCGGGAGTGTCTTGACTGTTGTCTTTGGACATGCCTCCGGTAATTTATTGGTGCTTGAGCGCAGTTGGCGTTTCATGAAATATTCAGCAATCCCCTCTGCAGCTTCTGCTTGGCTTTATCTCCTCCTCTGGTCGAGCCTCACAAGCCGGGTCAACGCCAGCAAGAGAGCATCTGGCTGATAGTGATGTACTGTAAACTCCCTGAGTGCCGGTACCAGACATCTGATGAAAGGGTGAATCCGTGAGCCGTGGAAAGGTCTTTTTATCTGACACCACATTTTAATTTCAGTCAAGATCCCTCTCACAGTTATTAGGAAAAGACCACATGTACTGGTGCTCAGTGAAGCTTAGCATCTCCTTGGACGACGGGTGATTCTAATTCATGCTCTTGCCCGCTACACCCAGACAATATTTATAGAGCCTTGCAAATTGTGTACCTAAGGCCAGGACAGTTGGGGCCCTGCGCCCAGTATCATTTTAAATCATTACACTCACAAGCTTTCAAGAATGGCTGGCTTGTGCAGTCATAGGCCTGGGATGTCAAGGCTAGCTGAATTACCTCAGTGTGCCTCGCACCCCTCCCCCTTCTCTCTCTGTTTGGCCCTCTTCATCTGCAATCAGCTAACCTCTCCTCACAGTGATTACACTGTTGCCTAATATGTCAGCTCTTTTATTAAGTGTGTGTGTGTGTGTGTGTGTGTGTGTGTGTGTGTGTTTCCTTCTTCCCTGCTAACTTATTAAATCAAGAATGGATTTGACAAATGGTGTGTGTTATGTGGACATCGGTGGTACAAGCTACAACAATGTTAATTGTGTCATTTTGGCGTGGACGGATTAGCATAAATCCGGTGTCCGTGCCCCGAGGATACAGTTAATTTTGCTAATCGGAATTTGAGCCGCGCTCCACGGACTCAACTGCTCGTCCTGATAAAGCATTCCCATGTCAGCATGATGGCAGAGAGCGAAAGGCCAGATCCCATTAACTCTGGGCTGGACATCCATAAATCATCTGGGCTGTAATGGCTTTGTGTGTGTGTGTGTGTGTGTGTGTGTGTGTGTGTGTGTGTGTGTGTGTGTGTGTGTGTGTGTGTGTGTGTGTGTGTGTGTGTGTGTGTGTGTGTGTGTGTGTGTGTGTGTGTGTGTGTGTGTGTGTGTGTGTGAGTGTGTGTGTATATGAGAGGGGGTCATTCAGACAGGGGGTAGGGAACAGAATAAGGGCTGGCAACATAGAAGACTGTCCTTCATGGCGTCAGCAATAGCCTGGCTTAAATATAAACCAGAAGTATTTGGTTCACCAACACACATCAACAAAACCACTAGAACCCTGGTAGAAAACACACGCCATATCCCTTTTCCGCTTCTAGTGGAAAGAGCCGGCTGATGATGTGCTTGTGGTGGGTGACCTTGCGTCTGAAAGCCTGTGTCCATGTGGTCTCTCTCAGGTCCACCAGTACTACAGCTCTCTGCCAGAGGATAAGGTGCCCTATGTGAACAGCCCTGGAGAGAAGTACCGCATCAAGCAGCTCCTGCACCAGCTACCTCCACACGACAATGAGGTGAGCAACCCCCCCTCCCCCGACACCACACCACCACCACCACCACCACCACTGGACTCTTCCTGCCCAGAAAGGGCACATCACTTAAGGGGGTTATTATATAGACGGGGTTTATGCTGTTATGCTATTCAAAGTGTGTATGTGCCTGTGCATGCATGGGGTGGTGTGTGTGCCTGTGTGAGTGTGTGAGTGTGTGTGTGTGAGTGTGAGTGTGAGTGTGAGTGTGAGTGTGAGTGTGAGTGTGTGAGTGTGTGAGTGTGAGTGTGAGTGTGAGTGCACGTACGAATGTGTAAAGAGATGTGCACTGACAGCACTGACCTCTTCACCACTCCTATCCCAGGCGCGCTACTGCAACTCCCTGGACGACGAGGAGAAGCGCGAGCTCAAGCTCTTCAGCAGCCAGCGCAAGCGGGAGAATCTGGGTCGCGGAAATGTGAGACCCTTCCCTGTGACAATGACCGGGGCCATCTGTGAGCAGGTAACCACCCAGCCCCTCCTCCCGCTCTCCGTCTCCCCTTCTCTCCCGCTCCCTCTCCCTCCCTCTCCTACCATTTGTGGATACAGTTAGCACCAAGCTGTCAGTTTAAAATAGCAAATAGCCCAAAAGCAAACGCACAGATGTGCCACTTCCTCTGTTCCTTTAAACAGCAGTGGCACAGGAATGCCAGAATAGACGGCAGTGACATCAGAAGGAAAATAAACCAGGGGATATTTCAGGATTATTTTAGGTTTTTTTTACTATTATTTCACCCTCCACCTAGCTGTACCTCAAGCTCAGAACGTGAGCAAAATGGATGATGACATTAAAGTGGATTATTCCGTGACTTTCAGCCTTGTCAGAACTCGGTTTTCCTTTTATGCCTTGTTTCTTCAAACATTCACACTTAAATGCAGACAGTTTTGACTGTTCCTTGATGTGCGTTTGTGCCTGTGTGTGTGTGTGTGTGTGTGTGTGTGAGATCCATAAGAGGTTAGTGAAGACGAAGTGAAGTGCAGAGTCTTCGTTCCTTGACACAAGCACAGTGCTGACCTCAGTCATGAAAATGTAGGAGTTAGTTAGCTTAGCGCGGCGCGGCGCAGTCAGGCCCATTCTCCATGCATTCCCCTGATTTACTGTACGGCTGCCCCAGGAGCAGACAGCCTTATCAGGGAGGGGAGAGGGAGCAGAATGCCCAGGCAGACTCCCTTTTGATAGCGCATATTGATTTAATCTTCATTCCCCACTCTTACCCCCCCATTTCCCCCCCCCCCCCACACACACACACTCCTGACCTCTAGCAGTCTGCGAGGCTGTGTGCTACTTAGATAACCTGATTGTGCCCTACCCTCATACGCTTAAAATCCCTATCTGCCTCTCTTTCTTCCCCCACACCCGCTCTCTTTTTTCTTTCTCTCTTTTTCTCTCTCTCTTGCTCTCACTTTCTCTT
The DNA here is from genome assembly GCF_963457725.1 of Sprattus sprattus. Taxonomy (NCBI): domain Eukaryota; kingdom Metazoa; phylum Chordata; class Actinopteri; order Clupeiformes; family Clupeidae; genus Sprattus; species Sprattus sprattus. The sequence goes on along the minus strand of NC_137908.1, from coordinate 27,889,415 downwards.
TTTTTTCTCTCTCTCTTTCGCTATCTCTTCTCTCCTCTCACTCTCTGCCCATACATACATATATACATTACTCTATTATTACTCTCTTCTTTTTTAATGAAATAGTCGCTTTGGACCAAAGTGTCTGCCAAATCCCTACACTATAAACTCCATGTATAACATATTGTCTGTGTGTTTGGTTTAGTTACACTTCTCTCTCTCCCTCCCTTCCTCTGTTAGTGTGGTGGGCAGATAAACGGCGGTGACATCGCTGTGTTTGCGTCGCGGGCGGGCCACGGCGTGTGCTGGCACCCGCGCTGCTTCGTGTGCAGCATGTGCGACGAGCTGCTGGTGGACCTCATCTACTTCTACCAGGACGGCAAGATCTACTGCGGCCGCCACCACGCTGAGAGACTCAAGCCCCGCTGCACTGCATGCGACGAGGTGCGCAGACACAGGGACACACAGGGACACACAGGGACACACACAGACACACAGGGACACACAGGGACACACAGGGACACACACGGACACACACGGACACACACGGACACACACGGACACACACGGACACACACGGACACACAGGGACACACACAGACACACAGGGACACACAGGGACACACAGGGACACACACAGACACACACGGACACACACGGACACACACAGACACACACAGACACACGCAGAGGGAGACCCACTGTCGCACATTTACACACTAATCCCTGTGAACATGACCTCTCATTATCAGCCTGCACAGCACAGCCTTAGAACACCTCTATGAGGGGTGCTGCAAACATTGCATAGGTCTGTAAGCTGGGCGGGCTTAAAGCCACCGCCATTAAGATTATGCACTTTAATATATGCAGTGCAGATGCAGACTTTTATTTCCAAATGGACTTTTAAACTAGCGCGTCACAAAAGAGCTGCATCTGCCCCACAGAATAGCCTAATCCTCTTTAAAGCGCAAGAATGGTTTCGATTCCGAGATGTTTATATTACCAGCTGAAAGAAGGGCTAAGATTTGTAAAACCACAAAGCGCCTCTCATACCATATGTGGATGGAGCGTGTGTGTCGATGGAAGCGTTTACGAAGGCGATTCCACTGCCCGTAGCGCCATGAGCACACAGCTTTGAAAACCAAAAAAAGTTTTCTTTGCAGCTTCTCCTGCTCATTTTTTGCCCCTTTTTTTTCTTTTTCTCTTTTATACTGGTCGGGTAGCTTTAAAGACAGAGCCTGTGAAAAATGTAACCTGACCTAATGTCTCCTCTGGAGCGGTAAGCGAGGACGCAATTCAGAGGCTGGAACAGGGCCACAGCCAGGCCCCAAAGCCTCTGGACTGTCTCTTCTGCATAACCGGTCAAAGCTCCCCTCTTCCTCTTCCACAGAGACACTTTGTTTTGATGTATGGCTGGCCATCTTTTTATGGTTCATGTTTTTTTTTTAATATATATATATATATATAAATATCAATATCTCTCTCTCCGACAGATCATTTTTGCGGACGAGTGCACCGAGGCGGAGGGCCGCCACTGGCACATGAAGCACTTCTGCTGCTTCGAGTGTGAGACGGTGCTGGGCGGACAACGCTACATAATGAAGGAGGGCCGGCCCTACTGCTGCGGCTGCTTCGAGTCCCTTTACGCCGAATACTGTGACTCCTGCGGGGAGCACATCGGTGAGTGGACTCATCCCTCAGCGCCGTGACGATCGCCACGCTAGGAATGTTGCACACCACAGCATGGGTTGGATGGTGCAAAATAAGACGAATCGTCTTCGTCTCAGTGTGGCAGGGGTGCTCTAGCAAACCTGCATCACAGGAGCACTGACCCGGATTTGGACCCTTTGAAAGTTAGTTTGTGGAATGAAGTTGCAGGGCGGATGAAAACTGCCAGGCGTCTCGGGTTTAGAGTTTAGTGCGAGAGGGTTTTTTTCCGAGTTCAAGCACAGTGTGGAGCACACAGGTGGATCTCCTGCCCCCCGTGACAAACTTACGCTTGGACGCCTTGATTTTGCTCCAGTGGTTTTCCACAGCTGCGTGTGGGCACCTCGCTCAAGGCATCATTATCTGCTTGATGGGATGCCATAGTATTTTTAGTAGAAGCTATTAATTACAATGACCAGGTACATTGAAAATTGGTAGTTAGATACCAAATGCTATGGGGTTTGACTGGTTTTCCCTCTAACTTTACACATAAGTATCATAAGTGTAATACAGATTTTTTAAGACAACATGTTTACCACAGATACAGAAATCACAGAAATCATGCTAATCTGCACAGATTTGGTTCAATATGCTCTTAAATGGAGTAATGTTTACCTAATTTCACAATAGAGAGCCTAAACTAATTGAGATATCTTCCCTCCACCATTGTAGGTATCGACCAGGGCCAGATGACTTACGATGGGCAGCACTGGCACGCCACGGAGGCGTGTTTCTGCTGCGCCCGCTGTAAGAAGTCCCTCCTGGGTCGGCCCTTCTTGCCCAAGCAGGGCCAGATCTTCTGCTCGCGGGCCTGCAGTGTGGGCGAGGACCCCAACGGCTCCGACTCCTCCGACTCGGCCTTCCAGAGCGCCCGCTCACGGGAGTCCCGTCACTGCGCCAAGGCCGGCAAGAACGGCAGCGCAAATGGCCGCGCCAACGGGAACAGCAATGCCGTCGGACCGGACAAGCAGGCCCCCCCCGGGCGCTTCTCAGCAGACGTGGACCCGCTGTCGCTGCAGATGGACCTGCTGAGCCTGTCCAGCCAGACGCCTAGCCTGACGCGGGAGCCCCCCAACTGGAGGAGCCAGAGTGAGGCCTACCCCTACGACACCACGCCCAGCCCCCTGCAGCTTCTTAGCCAGTGTAACATCAGGACGAGCTACAACCCCACGCCCTCCTCAGGAAAAGCCATGGCCCAGAGGGTGAAGGAACCCAGCCACCCAAACAAGAGACCCCCCATATCGGCCCTCAAGGGACACTCCTTTAACGAGAACTGGTTCAGTGGACCTGATGAGTATTCCCCGTCCAAGACGAAAGCGCAGTCCAGCTTCAGCGACGTGTCTCATAGCGGCTTCTCGGAGAAGCGCTCCATCAGCCTGCACGTGTTCCAGAGGGAGCGGGATGTGGAGACTCACGGAGGGCGGAGCAGAAACCCGATCAGTGCACTTAGTTTCACCGAGCAGCTCACCCCGCTCGAGCAAACCCCGAGAGGCTCCATGGAGTCCATAGCCTTGTCTAATGCAACAGGTATGTGCGGATTTCATCTGAAAAGTCACTTAATGTGTGAGGATAGAGTTGAGTATTTCCGTATTGGGAATCTGTGGAAAGTGAGTCTCTTCAGTGGTGTTTGGTGTGCATTCATAGTCAGAAGTTCAGTGACTTTTGGGTCGTCAGTTCAGCTATTTGATTTAGACATAAACACAGCCTTAGCGCACAGAACTGAAATGTGCAGTCAAGAGTCATTACCCACTCCACGTAGACCAAACATATGCTAGTCCCCAGATTTATACACAGGGAAAAAGTGGCATCCATGCAATTCCCAGGGTCAAAGACTAGAGTTTTCCTTGTTCACCTTATTTGCTTTACTTTTGTCGTCTCATGTGATGGTGTGACTATCTTTCTTCAGTGGCCTAATATTTGGTGTGTGTGTGTGTGTGTGTGTGTGTGCGCAGGGACATCAGCAGATGGAGGTGGCAGGCGTCAGGAGCACCTCTCTCGCTTCTCCATGCCGGACCTCAGCAAAGACTCGGGTATGAATGTCTCTGAGAAGAGCAACATGGGCACACTCAACTCCTCTGTGCAGTTCCGCAGCTCCGAGTCCCTGCGCAGCCTGACCTCCGTGCAGCCCTACATGGAGATGGAGGCCCCCGTGGGGGTCAAATACCCCCTGCAATACCACCACCAGCCCTCGGTCATGAGTGCCCTGCCCCCCGGTTTCGCCTACCAGGAGGAGGACCGGCTGAGCCTGGTAAGCAATGCCAACAGTGCCCGTCTGCCGGCTATGGGGGAGCGGGGTCGTGGGGTGCGAAGTGGCCCAGCAGAGGAGACCAAACGCCGGCACCACCACCACCACCAGCACCGCCGCTCCAGACGCTCGCGCCGATCCCGTTCGGAGAACGCCCTTAACCTGGCTGCTGAGCGCAGACCGCCCATGCAGGACCGGCCGCAGAGGCACGTGTACGAGGACTACGACCAGTTCCTGCCACCGCGGGGCCAGCGGGACGTCCTGGGCAGGGGAGGCCGCCTCCCTTCAGGCCACCCGCAGCCCTTCAGGCAGTGCCCGCGCACCACCTCCGACCTGACGCTCCAGAACCCCGCGGCCCTGCGGCCGAGGGGCCTGCACGGCTGGGACGACTACGCCGACGAGGACGACTGGTGTTCCACATGCTCGTCCTCCTCGGAGTCGGACGACGAGGGCTTCTTCCTGGGCGAGCCCATCCCGCGGCCGATGCAGCTGCGCTACATGACCAGCGAGGAGCTGCTGCAAAAGTACAGCTCAGGAGGACTGGGAGGGCCGGGGCAGATCGGCGGCCGGGGGCAGCTGCACACGCGCAAGCGCAGGAAAAGCAAGAACTGCATCATATCCTAACTCTAGCCACAGGGTGACCTGGACACATCCATAATATCTCTATCTACCCCCTGAGAGAGGAAAAGAAAACACTTGCACAAAAGCATTTCCGACTCCATTAAAAACAAAAAAAGAGGACACCACTCCAACGCTTTTTAAGTATCGTGAGGTAATTGTGAGCGAGTTCAAAGTAGGTTAATCCGTTGACAGCACAGATGTTTTGCATGTTTGTTTTTTTTGTTTTGTTTTTGTTTTGCTACTGCAGCATCATTACTGAGTATTATAATTCACCAGCTTCTACTGCATTTTGAAGGTCTGCTATGCTGTCATATTGTACTTATCAAAGCCGATGTGCAATGGTTCTAAATGTCTCTTGTCCTGCCTCAGTAACAGTCCAGTATGGTTCCGCTTATTCCTGCAATGTGGATTTCTTAAATATCATTTTAGGCAATTATAAGGTGTACATAAATGAATGAATGAATGAATTCACTAAGTTAAGGATGTAATGTAAATACATTGTAAATGATGTACCACATATTTTTATATTTTGTATCGATAGAATTGTTTATGTATTATATATATATATATATATATATATATATATATATATATATATATATATATATATATATATATATAATGTAGAAATAGAAAAGCATGCACATTAATTTGCTGATTTTTGTCCTGCGTTGGAATTAAAGAGTATTTCATTGAAAGTTTGACGCGAGTTGGCTGGTTTCTCAGCAGCATAACTGGTGCTAATGCCCTGATGCTCCCACAGGCTGAGCAGACATCCTCGCCATCTGCTCAATGCATAAATACATAGGGACACAGGGAGAGAGCGGAAATTAAAACTGCTGCTTCAATTATTTACACACCTCAATGGTAATTGCAGAGATGGTTTTTTTTTTGCAGGCTTGACAAAACAAAACATTGTTTTTGGAAAGACTTCCAGTTTCCTTTAGAGTAAGTAACCAAACCAAGCATCAGCCAATCATTTATAACCATAGGAACTCGTCTTACACGGAGGACCTGTGGTTAGGTGTGTTTGGTGAGATTTGTTCCGTGATGAACCTTAGAGCTGGAGGACAAAACATGTTTATTTTATTTTGTATTTTTTTGCAAATTGAATATGTGCAAGTGCTCTTTCAGGACATAGTTAACATGTATCATCTGAGTTTGTGTAGTGATTTGATGCGTGTATGGTTTGTGCGTATTTAGGTCTTTGCGGGGGCCAAATAACCTTGAGGAAAACGCTCTCATTTGGCTGGCAGGCACTCCACAGACACAGCTGTGTGAACATGTGATCCACATTATGGTTCTCCTCCTATGACTTTGGGGAATTTTTGTCTCTTTTACATACTCTCTCTCTCTTACACACAAACACACACACACACACACACACACATGCACGGTCCCTGGAGGGCACTGGCACTCTGTGTGCATTGCCAGCAGGAACCCTGCCTGCATCATTGTTTCCAGAGAGGGAGAGAGAAAGAAACTCTCAATCTTAATTTCCATCTGGATTGGTATTGATCGAAGCACACGGCTCCTATCCTGAGGGGAACACCGGGCAGATGAAAGTAATTTGAAACTCATCAGCAGAGACTCTCTCTCTCTCTCTCTCTTTCTCTCTCTCTGTCTCTGTGTCTCTCTCTCTCCCTCCCTCCTGAACCTTTCTTTTATTTACACATAAGTTTTATTCTCTTCCAAAGCCTTTATTGTAAATTAACATTGCACCTCAGGGACAGCAGATCCCTGCCTTGAAGTTGGTGTCCTTTCCCAGACAGTTTATATAGGAGCTCAGCGCCAGGATAAGAAGGACTTCTTACCAGCTACCACCTCTAACCCCCACACTGACAACAGCTTAAGGGAAAAACAATAAAATCACCACATATTTCTCAGATATTTGGCAGAGTGAACAGTAACTCTCCTTCACATTGGCTCCATTTTAGGCCTTACCCCGGAAGTGCTAATCCATAGAAGTGCTACAAAGTGTTTCAGGCAATAATTCCAGCTGGAGAAGTCTGTGGACATCTCTCTGGTTATGGGAATATAACAAAGGCTTCTCCATTCACTGGTCCTGGGCTAAACCCACCTGTAGTCCATGAGACACACACCCTGTCACAGAAACAACCTTCCAGCTGCAGCCTCCACTGCCAAATCAGACAGGATAACTGCAAAGAAATGCGACTCACGTTACTTCAATCAGCTTGTCTCCCAAACATGCCCTTTTCCAGTTCACTGCAGGCTGGCGAACCATAGTTTTTCATGTGATTTTGCACCTCATAAATAGGCCCACTGACACACACACACACACTTACCCACACTGTTTGCCTGATTTTTATATTTATTTTTTGCCACCAATTCACCAATGTTCCCGCATTCCTTTGGTCTGGATGAGCATGGGTCTCGAGATCATGTGGCAGGGCTAAACATAACCCTGAATGAAGATGCTCACGCTCCCTCCTGAGGAACGTCACTCTGAAGAAGGTCCATTGTTCAGGAGTGCTGAAAGCATCTTTTGATTTATGGATGACAGAGGTAGCTATGTTGAAGGCTGAAACGAGCCGCCTATTTATAGAGTGTTGGGAGTGTGGACGACACATGCATAGCTCATTCATAAAACCCTTGCTCTGTCTGAGAGGCTTTAATTAAGTCGACTATTTAATGTGGGAGAAATGGCACATTATTATGTTAAGAAATTTGGTCTCAAAGAATAGGAATATGAGACGTTTTTTAAACGAAGACACATTCAATCTGGGATTAAGTAAGAAGAACAGATAATATTAGAAATAAGAGCCATAAACAATGACAGAACAGTTATTGTTGATTATTTTGAGATACTTATTTTCCTCTTACGGTTTGGAGACTAATCATGTTGTTAATTAATATTGAGATACATTCACAAATGACTGTCAGCCAGGGAAAGCTGAGCTTTCAATAAGTGAAATCACTGAGAGACATAATTACTGGTCCTTAAAAGAAAAAAAATGCACCAAATTACAGCTCTGTGCAAATGGAGCTAAAATAGCTTGATTCAATCATTTACAAGTGAAGAATGCCAGCCTGGTATTATGCACAGCATGGGGGCCGCAGAGGACGCTGAATAGGAGCCACATGATGCACACGAGCAAGGCTGCCTCATGGTCTACTGCCTCACGTGTACATCAACAGGCAAATGATGGTGGGAACACGTTGCTATATGCCGTCAACAGACGTAACAGGTCAGTTCATACAGTTTCTTTTAATCACCAAGAACAAAACTATTTGATTTCATGTAGAAGGCCGTCAGTCTTCTTCGTGGCTGTTCTTCAGGGCTTCTTAGAACCATAGTTTAACTGAAATATTATTGAACAGTATGGATCACATTTAAAGGATCAGCTGTACCTCTGAAGGTCGTACAAGTATAGCTTTAGCTTGTGCTCTGATTGCGCAGTGCACTCCACAGAGCATTACATTTCCATGGTAGGCCTGCAATACAGAACATGCTGAACAGCATGTATGATCAGGCTGTATCCTGCAGAGGTCATGAACAAGGGAACAAAGGCACTCCCATCTTTCTATGCTGTTCATCCAGATCCAATACATGAATCACCCTGTCCTCATCCTTGCCACACGGAGTGAAATCAGCTTTGAGAGCGCTGAAACGAATTAAACGCCACCGACATGAGTGGATTCCTCTGCAACATCTGTCATTGCAAAACTCTGGCTGACATTGTTAATTGGCATTGGCAGGACTGCATGAAAAGCAGACAACCTTCCATCCTGTGTAGCGCCAATGCTGGTTGCCTAACGACCCACGCTTTTCATTAGCGCAGCTCTCGATCATTTCTAATGCTATTAGCTCCCGCTAAATCATCACCTTCACTTTGCTAGTGCGTACAGACACATTCCTACTGTCAAGATAATATATAAAACCTGGTTTCTACAGGGGCTTTCAACATTAATGCAGTTTTAATGTATCTCCATGGCCATTTCAGTGGACATATCGGGTGCTATTTAACGAATGCTTTCTCAGCACAGTGCTCTTTGCTTTCAGCTTATGGCTCACTTAGGATTTAAATGTGGTTCAGTAGCAGGAGTGGCCTATTTTTCACCTCGAAGTACTAGAGGAGAGAGGACCTCCTGTCTGTCCTTGTAGTAAACTTCCTATGAATGTCAGTTCCTGCAGGTAGCCTAGCCTCAGACTCTGTGCTGCAGGTTGGAAGCTAGTCTAGTATTTTGCTTTGAATTCTCAATGCTGCCTTCAGCCCAGGTCTTTTGTGCCAGCCTGCATGCATTTCCTGTAATTAAAATGACTGCCAAGTGAACACAAATATGCAGGCTTACCAGAGCCAGCCTTGTTACTGTGAAGTCCATAGACTAGTAAGTGTGGCAGAGTTACAGCAATCTAATCCCTGTTTCTATGTCTCAGATGGACCTTTGGACCAGATTAGCTGGTGTCTTGCTACTGGGATGGCGGCAGAGATTAAAAAGGGAAAACAAACTTGCTGGTGAGCGTAAACAGTGATTAGCCCCTCTAATGAGGATGTTCCAAAGTGTGCCACTGCCGCTTTCATCCATTCAGAATGCCTGGTAGTTGGGACAAGCTACATATCTTTCAATCCTATGGATCTAACAGGTTTAGGGACTGCCTGGTAAAGGTTGTGCTAATGAACATATTCATCATTAGCATACATTTCAGGTCCTGTATTATAACTAATGGAAAACTAAAAACAAATGGCGAGTTGCACATTAAGATTAATTTGAATGAATCAAATTGAGGATGGCATTCATTCCCATGTGATATCAGTCTGAATCTGTTATCAATAGGCAAGACCTTGTCAGTAGGAAGTGTGTGAGGGGGTGGGGGTCTGAGTGTCTGTGTGTCATTTGGTGCAGTTTTGCTTTTAAAGACCAATGTGTCCTTGTCTGGCTGTTAAGAATGTGGTTCATACATATACTTTAGAATTGCTGTTTCCTGCCAACAAGTAAATGTCAGTAGACCATAAACTGAAAGAACTGAACCACTGAAAACTGGCTTGAACCGGACAAATAATGTAGAGTACTTTTTCTGCAGAACTACCATTCACTTACACAGGCCCTTACTATGGGAAAACCCATGACTGCTTTTCAGTCATTGAGAAAGACAGATGAATAGCCCCCCCAACTGCCTCTCTTGTGTAATTACAATAACAGAACTAGTAGGTCTCACATATTCACATTGAAGAAGCAACATCCACTCATAATGGCATTTCTGAGAAAGACAAAGAGAGAGATTTGGGTGAAATTATATAAATGTAAAAAATAACAATAGTAATAGTATGATATAAATACCATTGTGTAATTATTTATGTAGATTATATAGATTTGGCCTGTATCATACACAACGTAGATAGTAACCCATGATGTGAATAGGATAGGACCTAACTAAAATGAACCTTTGAATAAACATTGTCTATTTCATGTATCACTAAATCACACAAAATCCTCCAAACTTCCACCACACATGCTACACACGCTCAAAGGTGTTGGCTTCCTTATGCTCTGACAAACGTTTGAAGGAAACCTTGAGTCACGTCAGCAGTGTCCAAGCAGTCCAGCTTAAGCACTCCATCTTCATGGCGACCAGGTCTTTTTTTGGAGGGGGGGGGGGGGGGACCTTAAACGCTCCCACTGCAATTCTAATTAATCCGTTCAGTTAATCCTTTTCAGGAGATAAGGAAGGTCTGTGGGGGGTCAGGCCTGATACCACATCTAATTTCAGCCCAGATCGTGCCAATCATTCCTCCAGCCTCAAAAAGCCACTACATGCAGCACTCAGAAGCCGTAAATGAGTCTGCTCCAGCATGTGGAGCCTGGCTGCTGGTGATAAGAGAGCCCTCAGTACAGGCTCTGCCACAGGACCCCTGCTGTGTCTCGGGTGGCTGTAGGAGTTAATGAAGATCCCTGTCTGCCAGAGTACAGCCACAGGCTTGAGATACAGTCCAAAGCAAGGGAGGGCAGCATAAGTGGCTGTGGTCGTGGCTAGGGCCACAGTACAAGAGGTGCCAATGTGTTCAGAATGCTAAAAATGTTTTGCTCGTACTCTCTTCGAAATGAAGAATGGACATCTTAAAAACGTTGATCACACAATGAAGCACCTTTATTGGTCAATTTTTTAAGAAGTGGTCCATTGATCTATATTTACTTCCATCCACTGTTACCCAAGAAAAGGGTTTTCAATTCATACCACAATGTTTTAAAATAAGAATACAGGCTACAGTCTTACATATGACATATTCTTTACACATGCATGGCTTTAAATGTGACAATAATTTAAGTTGGTTCACCTTCAGTGCCACTTGTGATAAGCCATCTTTGATCTCACAATGGAATGTCCAGTCTCCAATCCCATTGGTCATGAATAAAGTGCAGTTGAGATGTGCAGCTTACAAACAAGACTGCACAGACATAAGTCCTCCTTATCATGGATACAAGAAGTCTCTACCCCCCCCCCCCCCCCCCCTTCATAACCTTGTCCCCACGGTGCACATCTTCTCTTCATCCTCTCTTTTCCGAGACCCACACACTTTGATCCTGCTGAACTCCTCGGATATTTCCAGGAGGGTCTTGCCCTTGGTTTCAGGCAGCATGAAGAACACGTACAGAGATCCCCCCATGCAGGTACCAGAGAACAGCAAGAAGCTGAAGGACTTAAACTGGGCCTGTGGAGGGGCAGAGGAGGGAGGGAGGGAGGGAGGGAGGGAGGCAAGACTGTGTAATCAGCAGTGGTAGAGAGAGCTCTCCTTGGAGGTAGGAACTGCACAGGGTTTTCTCCACTCCTGAAAAAGCCACCTAGTCAACTGTAAAAATTGTAATCACTTACTGTCTCATTGGAAAAAAGGTTTAAATTCCATTAAGTGCTTTCAAAGTGAAGGCATTAAATAACATGAAGGCAGAGCCATGGAGGCTTAAGCACTGGGGTTTAAAACCTGAGAACTGATCTACAAATAACAGTTCATTAAGTACTCCAATCCCTAATTGTTAACATCAGAGTGGCAAATTAAACCCATTAAGTCTGACTGCTTTTACATAAAAGACCTCAGTGCATACAAGTGGTGCTTTGTTCTCCAGAGAGCTCCTTGACTTACCTTCAGTGAGAGAAAAGGAATCCCACATAAAGAACAAACTCTGTTACACCTTTGTTCTATTTTTAAAAAAAAAATCATATTTCTTTCATTAATGTGTCATGTTGCCCTGTTCCCTCTTTCTTACTATGAGAAAGGGGAAGACGAATCCGAGGACGGTGAAGCCCAGCCAGCGGAGGGTTCCGGTGAAGACGAAGGCTGCAGGCCGACATGACTGGATGAAGATCTCATGAGTGAGCGAGGGCAGCACTCCAGCTGAGAGGGGGGCAGTGAGAGAATGTCTTACTTCAGCCCGCCGCAACACTGTTTGACACAGTTGAGCAGTGTACCAGTGATGGCATGATGTGATACAGCCTACTTGCTTGTCATACATACCTGGTCCTCCACCATAGAAGATCACAAAGAGGAACAACAAGGCGACGGTGCAGTAAGGAACCCAGGAAGTGTAGTCCTTCACACAAATACGGGAATGAGGCAGAGAAACACACACACATCTTTCCACTATTTCGATTTCTTTGATGGAAAATGAATATAGGTTTGTTAGGAGTTGTATAGCTGTCTAAAATGTTTACACCAACGTAATATGTACGCTGGCGAATCCCCTTCCCTGAGACTAAGGGCCTGATTTACTTACAAGATTGCGCCCATTTCAGGCGTAAAATAGCGGGTGTAAACATAAAATGGTATTTACAAAGGAGGCGCATTTGAGTAGAAGCGCAGATTACCACTGATGGGAGGGTATAAGGAAAAGTGGGTGTGTGCCGCAAAGAGAGGCGCGTTAAGTGCGCCTAATTATGTATTCCGTGGTATTTACTAAAACTGCCTGGCGAGTGCATCTCAAATATGCGGGATAATTATGCGCCTCATAAAAGCACGTCTTAACCAGGAAGCGCATTTTGATTGAGTCTGAAAACTTCGATATGGCAGCAGTTATTAGAGCAAGGCGAAGACACAGACAAAGACAACATGTAGAAAGAAGTTTTTCTACACGACTAACACTTTTCCAATTTCCAAATTGTAGAGCCAGAGCAGCATATTCATTTCACCTTCCATGTTTATTTTGACGTTATAACCAAAATAAGTTCCAAGGCAACCGAACGTCTGAACTTCAGTTTCCCCTGTCCTGTCCACACTACAAGTCCAGTTTTCAAATGTATCCGCCGAGGGCAGCGTTTTTGAAAAGCATAGTTTTCAGAGTTGGAATACACCGTTTTAAAGTAAGGGGTGTTGTGTATTCCTACCAGACTATTAAACGGGATGCTATGGGCAGTTAACCTGGCTATTAACTATCCTAGCTATCTCTAGCTTAGGGAACCATCTTATCAGTTTGCAGTTGCCTGTGTGTCATAAACTCATGTTAATATGTGTAAATATGAACTTGTGAACATAAACTCTTTAATATGAAGCTGCACAGGCACACTGAGGGGTAGCCATAGCAACCCAGAAACTCAATGTTCATTGAAAAGTTTAATTGCCCAAAATCAGCTCACCAATAAAGGACAGTCATGCCCTTAAAGTGATCACACCTTTAAAGTGGACGGGAGGGCTAAAAAGAAAAATATTTATGAGATTCTATATTTACCCGGGTAAGTTTGCTGTAACCTCGTCAACCAAAAGGTCTAATTCTAATTTTAACCCATCATCCATGGTGGCAGGAAAACGCAGGCTATGTCTACCCTATTTTAGCGGGGCGCTATTAACACTAATGGGCGGGGTTAGGCGCTAATGACAAGACGACGTTCTTGTTTGATAAATAGGATGCAAAACACCGTGCGGTATTTTGCGCTTTGGCAAAGGCGCAGATTAAGCTGCGGTCGCTATGTTAGTAAATCTGGCCCTAAGAGTCTGGAGCAGACCATTTGTGAGAAGAAGGGGGAGAGCAGTGAGTGTATAGGGGACTGACCTGCAGACAGAGTGTGACAGTGATTAAAGCCATGATGACAGACATGGCAGCAAATCCTCCCCATATCAACACCCTCCTGCCCACGCTCTCAATCAGGAACGACTGCGCAAACAAACCAAACCAAAATAAAAACCCTAAATAAATAATCAAGCCCCCAGCCACCTCTACCAGTCCGTGTCAATACTACTGGTACAGCGGACTGTGGGCACGCCGACACCAAATATACGTCACCAAATATACGTCCTGTACGTCAGGACTCACGCATGTGATGGAGGTGAGCACCTCGGACACTCCCACACCCAGGGTCACGTAGCGGATCTTATCCTCCGGAATGCCTGCCTCCTGGAATATGTTGTAGGAGAAGACGCTGATCTAGAGGAGGGGGGAAATGTTTAGAGTTCTGAGTAAAGTACGCGGCAGAGTATTTTTTTAAGAAAAAGAGGAAAAGGGGAAATTAAATGAGAGAGGCACTGCAATCTTACGGCAGAGATGCCGCAGAACTGGATGCAGCCATTGACCACCAGCATGGTGATGAGCTGCCAGCGTACGCGCTTATCTCTCAGCAGCTCAAGCAGGCTCTTGGAGCGCTCGCCCCCGATGGCCGTCTGCTCAGCCAGCATCTCCTCCATCTCCTTCTCATAGTCCCCAGGACCCCACAGGCACTGAAGGGCTAAGAGTCCACCAACCCCATCCCCCACAGAGAGAGAGAGAGAGAGAGAGAGAGAGAGAGAGAGAGAAAGAAAGAGAGAGAGTGATAAAGGCAAACAAGCCCAAATGAAGGAAGATAAAGATAGCTTTATTCTAGATTCTCAGTTATAAAATGAGTTTGGATGTTGTTCTCATTTTATATAGAACCTTTTTCAAACTAGCTTATACAATTTCCTGTTTTCATTTAATGCTGAGGTCTAAAATACTGAGGGTGCTCCAGCTCCAGACTATGACGGGGGCGGTCTTGTATCTAGCGATGAGGTGATCTTTCTTTCTGCAGTTACAGTCAATCATTTGTGTGACACTTTAGTCCTGCAAAAAGCACTGTCATCCACGGTGTCCTGGAAAGTTACTTATTTGGGAATGCATGTACAAGCCCAGCAAGTGCTCCCTCCTTTTTAAGGCGACGGGACGAGTATCACTTCTTACCTGACTTGCATTGCTCTGCGTTGTTTTTCTCTATAAGCAAGTACCTCGGCGCCTCAGGGAAGAAAGGCAGAAAAAGCAGCTGGATCATGGCGAACCCGGTCGGCACACAGAGGAGGACATTCCACCACTCCTCACGGCCTAAAACTTCCCTGGCAGGTCCAGGTAGAAAAATTAAAAATGTCAATAGGTTGGATCTGATCTTTTGTTATATTAAATACATGCATATTGGTATTTTGTTCATCAGTGGTGCTTGTGTTGAGATATGGTGAGTTTAGAATAATTCCAGCCTACCTTAGGCCTGCAAGCTGTCCTGACAGTTTGCCAATGGACACAAAGGTTGCTGATGTTAGAGTAACCATCCCCCTTATTCTCTTGGGGGAACTCTCCCCCAGGTAAATGGCATGGACATTGGCCCCTAACCCTATGGTTCACAGTAAAGGGTTGCTATTAATCAGTCAGCTAGGAGAATTTTTGAAGGCATTGAAAACTTTAACCAAACGTTTGTCTTTTACAAATTGCACCTATTTGTAGATCACAGCACTTATATGAACCAGCAATATGTATACAAAAAAGGATGCATTCATCTTACCTGATGTAAACCCATATAATACCCGTGAAATGAGGATCATTTCAAATGAGTTTGCAAATTTACTTGCAAACATGACGGCTGAAGCTATAATAGCGATCACATTATTCCAGATCATAGCTTTCTTCCTGAAAGTTAAACACACTGCAGGTCTGTGAATAATCCCTGTAAAATGAATTTGGTCTGTGGCTAACATCAAATATGTGATGATATATGAAGGAAAGAAATATAGAGATTGAAATATTACCTTCCCAGCTTGCCAATGATTAGTCTCACTCCAAGCGACCCAAACAACCCACCCAAGGCATATAAGGCCACCACAGCAGACCAGATAAATGTGACGGTATCTGGGCCTGGTGGTCCATAGCGCTCCGTCCAACTGCTGTTAATGAAGCTCTTCACAAACTAAAGAGACAACAAACCAGGACAACTGTGTGACAAAGAGCCGTACAATAATATGGCGGTGGGGACTCATTGACTAGATGATGGTGGAGAAACATTTGAGGAGAGGGACAAGGATTTAAAGGTAGTCCATTTTACCGGTGATGGTGAGCTGATGACAGTGACATGGAATCCATTCTGGAAAGTTCCTCCCATTCCCAGCACAATGATGAAGAACAAAGCATTGCCACTGCCCTGCGAGTGGAATCATAAGAGTCAGATGTCTCCAGCATCCAGACTTTTGCGGATGAATCATGGGATGAAGTGGTCACACAACACTCCAAGAGCAGCAGCATCTTAAAACCCTTGCAAATCCTCACCGTTTAGGTTCACAAGTCCTTCAGCACTACACTGAATATAGGTATATCACCTTTCATTCTGGGTTTACAAAGACTCTTCATAAAACTATACATTTCAACATTTTCACTAACACTTATGGGCTGCTGCATGAGTTGAACTGCTTATGCATGAACTGAGCTACATAAGGCCAGCTAATCAGTGAATAAATCAACAAATTGACCCATAAAGTGTTATTCCAATGAAGGAAAGTAACAGGGGATGAACATATAAAACTCCCGTTGTGTCTAAGTACAACAATGACAGACATTCATCCTTGGGTCAAAACATAGGGCATTTTAACCTGTTATGTCTCATTATGCATAAAAGTATAGCCGATAAACTATTTTTGATGAAGCTATGTACATTTCATTCGCTTGTTACTGAGTTAAAGTGACCCAGCCGCTGGGTAGTTTATGCCACATCTAGTGGAGGACAGAAGGGCCCATGTGAACCACTAACCCAACAGCTGGGTTTCAGAAACGACCTTGAATGAGTTAAAATGAACCAAAAAAAAAATGACCCAACAGCCTCAACCCAGCGTACGGGTTGAAAAAAAACAATCTAGCCCTTTTTTGTAGAGTGAAGCAAACTATTGACTCACATGAATGAAGTGTTCAGAAATAATGGGGTTTGCTCTTAATCGTTATAGCCAATAGCTTGAGGTAATACAATTCATTGAATAGGCCTTAACAATTTGAAATTACGCTTTTCTTTGGTAAAATGTTAGGCTAAGAACATGTCAACATGACCGAATACATTTTTTTTTAATTGTTTAATCCACACATGGGTATTTTAAATTGAACAAGAGCTACTTACCAGATGTTTCAGCAAACTGTCCATTTGTACACCACGTCTGGTTCTGAGCGACGCTGAAGTCGTTGTATAGTGACACTTTTACTCAGGCATCCTAAAGAGATTAATGTTTTACACAATGAGCCAGCAAGAATCTTGAGCGTTTTGGCGGACAGTCTCTGACACTGTTGCATCATTCTGGAAATCTAGGGTTGTGTATGGCTCCCAACATGTATGAATAGATTTTGTTTGGTTGAAATATGATGTAGACAACAGAAAATTAAGTAGCCAGATACCACTTGCTTTTGTAGCGTTGGCATGGCACACGCATTTTTGCACTTACATTACTGAATTCTACCAGCAGAGGGCAGTCATCTTTTTGGAAGGTGTTCTTGGTTAGTCACAGATTACCTCTTTGTGTAATCGTTGACTCCACTCAACAGGAAGTGTCCGCAGGTTTGATTTCGCCGTTGTCATTGTAGCAAGAAGCTAGATAGGGATAGTAGAAGTATTAGTGAATCTCTGATTGATAGCCGTGTGTAAAATACGCCAATATGCCTCTGGAAAATTTGGAAGAAGAGGGTCTACCTAAGAACCCAGACCTGAGGATAGCACAGCTCAAATTTTTACTGACACTAGATGGCCATCGACAAGATACAAAAGTTAAATCGGAGCTCATGGAGGCGATCAAAGAAAACAGTGAGTAACGTTAGCTAGTAAACCTCGGGTGCACTCAGTTTATTCAGCTAACGCTAGCGATTTGGCTGTGTAGATTATATTGTAAATTAGGACTATGAGAAACTGATCCTGACATCTGGACATTATTTTTAAAGTTTAAAAGACAACATGTTTCAATATCAACTCTATCTTTTTCATAGTTGTGTATATTAAAGATGTAGCTTTGGCTAGCTAGAAAGCTAGCTAGCTTTGATAGGTTAGTAGCTAGCTGGGCAGGTTATGCTAACATTCTGCGAGTCATTTGACTCAGCAACTGTATCGCTGAATGAATATATAGCGCTGGGTTTTTGGACAAACTTGCTCTGACGTCAATGCTTTAAGAGCAAGTAATCGTTAGTTTTGTGTAACGAAGTAAAAATCAATATAGTCAATTAGTTAGTTAAATATTGTTCCGCAGTTCAGGGGGCGACGTTAGTTAGCTCGCCTACGAGCAAAGCTAACGTCAGTCAAGCAGCCTACGTTGAAGAATGTGTAAACATTAAATATTTTGTATCTTTCCACCGCTAGATTCGTATGTATTCCCACTTGTAGTTAGTGTGTTGTTACCATGGCATATGCTATTTTGAGTGTTGCGATTTGTGTGTTTTCAGACATGGCACCTTACTACGAGGCTCTCTGCAAGGAACTGAAGTGGCCAGTGGATGGGGACCTTCAGAGCAAAATGAAGAAGGCAAATGACGAGGAGTTGAAACGGTTGGATGATGTGTTGGAGGACGCCGAGACAAATCTCGGAGAGAGTGAGATTCGTGATGCCATGATGGCAAGAGCGGAATACTTGATACGGATTGGGGATAAGGTAGGTTACGTTGTTTTCTCTGTTTTACTGGTATGGTGAATGTTCAAAGAAATACAGTACAAATATTCCAGAAATGATTGTACGAGTTCGCTTGCTGCATAACATTATCCGAATTTCCTTCAATTGTGCCTGTGTATTGCATTATTTCACTAATTTGCTTCTTAAATAGACCATTAGTGATGTTGACTTACTCGGTTGAATATACGAGTATATTTGTGGTCAGTCAGGATAACGTCTTGTTTTTTGCGCGTGTGTTCAGGAGAGAGCCCTCACGGCCTTCAGGAAGACATATGATAAAACTGTGGCTCTGGGACACCGCTTAGACATCGTCTTCTACTTGCTCCGGATTGGCTTGTTTTACATGGATAACGACCTCATCACACGCAACACAGAGAAAGCCAAAAGGTAAAGCACTGATAAAACCACAGTGATTTTGGTCTTGTAACAATCTTCTCTTTTGCATTGTCAAGTAACTATTGATATGGTTCTAATGGATATGTTTTTTTTTCTGAGTGAAGTCTCATTGAGGAAGGTGGTGATTGGGATCGGAGGAATCGTTTGAAGGTGTACCAGGGGTTGTACTGTGTGGCCATTCGTGACTTCAAGCAGGCAGCTGAGCTCTTCCTGGACACAGTGTCCACCTTCACCTCCTATGAGCTGATGGACTACAAGACCTTTGTCACATACACTGTGTATGTGTGCATGATTGCTTTAAAGCGACCGGACCTTAGGGAAAAGGTATGTTTATAGTAGCACTTAGTGACATTTAATCAATGTAATTAAGTAGGGTACTAAATCATAAATATTAGAATTTAATATTTACATGCTGTACTGTTTATCATGTATTCCATATCTGTGGAGTGTAAAGAAGCTGACCATTTACACATTAAAGAGCTATAATACATATAGCCTGTACAAATATCTGTAGATGATTGAGGTATTCCATTAATACAGAAACTGTTTTGGGACTAAAGTTTCAGAATGTTGCAACCTATTTGGAGTATTGGGGCTTGTTGCATTACTCTGGACATTTTACTGAGATATGTTTCATGATATGCTGCAAATCTTCATAGCTATTTACTTTGTTGAAACTTTGCAAAATGATCCTAACCTATAATTGTTCAAAGCTGGTCATAACAGGGTGATTTTACATTATGGATCCGATTCGTATATCTCTCCCTCAGGTTATCAAGGGGGCTGAGATTCTTGAGGTCCTGCACAGTCTGCCTAACATCCGCCAATACCTGTTCTCCCTCTACGAGTGCCGCTACTCTGTGTTCTTTCAGTCTCTGGGTGAGTCAGCTGCACATCACCTCCAACACCTCCTCAAGCCCTTGCAATAGTCCCTCAGACAGGAGACTATTGGTCCTTTTGACATCTCTAGTACCCTCACATACCTCTATTAGGAAACAGAACATGTAAATACTGAACTGTTGTAGGGAAATGAATCACACATGGTGCTCATACCTATAATCTATGCCACCGGTTTTACAGTAGGACTTAGAGGGACTTCATTAAAAAGACCATGTTGGCTTATAGCACACTGAATCGTTCTGTTCATAAGTTGTTCTGTGCCATTTGTGTGTGTGTGTGTGTGTGTGTGTCCGTGCAAAACTTAAGTGTTGAATGTGTGCATAGTACTACGAAGACAGAGCTAATTCCTCGGATGCCTGTTGGAACCAAACATGCCCGCTCCAAATTCTATCTTCCTCTCCACCTCATGCTGGGAGAAAAGTATGTCCTCTACTACCCACAGATTTGTGTCAGCCAGTGCAGGTTTTAAGTGCGTTTTTTTAAGGGATTGGATGAGTCATAGGTGGTGTCCACCACTGCCTCATGTATGTGAGTGTGTCAAGGTCAGGGTGAACAGCTCAATTTAGAGCTGGGTCAACTGAAGGGAGCAACACGCAGAGACTACACACACACACACAAAGACAGACATACACATGTAGGGTTTCCCCCTTAGCCCGTGATGAGTCTTTCTGTTTTACCCCTGCGCAGCTCGAGTGGAGCAGGACATGAAGAAGGACTGGCTGTTTGCTCCGCACTACCGCTACTACGTGAGGGAGATGCGCATCCTGGCCTACAGCCAACTGCTGGAGTCCTACCGCTCCCTCACCCTGGGCTACATGGCCGAGGCCTTTGGAGTCAGCACCGAGTTCATAGACCAGTGAGTCCCCCCCCCGCTCCACGGTAGAACCAGGGTGGTCCAGTGGTAGTGCATACTTAATTTGTCCTTCTTTTGCCCCTCCATAGGGAACTGTCCAGATTCATTGCAGCTGGCCGGCTGCACTGCAAAATCGACAAGGTCAATGAGATTGTTGAGACCAACAGGTAAATACAGATAGGGAGTGAAACCAATTTCAGTCTTTTGGTATTCTGTCATGCAACCTGCAGTTATTTGGATTACGTTTTCCTAATCCTCTTTCTTATGGTTCTCTTCTCCTTGCTCTTTTCGCAGGCCTGATAGCAAGAACTGGCAGTATCAGGAGACCATTAAGAAGGGAGATCTTCTGCTGAACAGAGTCCAGAAATTGTCCAGAGTTATCAACATGTAAGAAGGTGTGAAGTCTTTGTTATGCGAGCAACCTTGGTGGTTGTACTTAATACTTATGCCTCATTAGTCTGAAGAAGTTACCCTTTTTTGTGTATATAATAAAAAAACTTTTCAGAGACAGCCTCTAAATGTCTTCATTTCAAGTTCAGCTTCAAGTTGTCCAATTTTTGTCATGTAAGTCAGTCAAGGCCAACATCCAAGAAGTACAAGAAACCTTGTTTGTATAAATAACTGTATAAATTATTTTTATTTACAGAAACCTGTTACAAAACAAATAGACTATACAATCTTTACTTTAAATAGTAAGTCTAACCTACTATGTTTTGTTCATGAATTACTTAGCAGCCAACACACAAAAGTCCAGCTGATCAAATGATTTTTGATTATGTATACAAAAAAGAAATCAAATATACACACTTTTACATGAGTTTCTATGTGGAACCATAACCCCGTAAGTAAGCTGTGTCCGGTCTCATTCACATTCCAAGTCTATGGTGCTGAGTCAAACATCCTCACAAAGTTTCCAATACATAGAAACATTGTCAGTTGAGTTGGAAGGTAAACAAAAACATTTAAAAGGGGTTAAGAGCAAATCATTCTAGACTTAAAAACCTTGAAATCTGGGGTGTCTGTGAAAATATAGCTATTCCTCTCACCTGAAACCCCTGGATAGAAAAACAAAAACAAGTCAGGTTTCACATGTAGGACTGATAGGCAGGTTCATCAAGCAAGCTCCTAAACCATTTCGTAACATTCAAGTAATGGAAAGAAAAAGAAATACTGAACAATGCTCTCTGCCCTCAAAACAGTCGATAGGAAACTAATTCAGGCACTTTCTTTTTTCTTCATTATTTTATAAAAAGCGGCAAATTAATTTTTAATTAAAAGCAGTGTTTTCGGATTAAGGTTTGGCAACAATTGATGCAAAGTATGCAAGTTCATCCACCTTGCTGTTGAAGAATTGCTTCCTTCAGCCACTGTTGAGCGTGTTGCCGTACAGATAGGTAATGGTAATATGATTCATGACATCTGACACACAGGCAGGGGAAATGGTAAGGACACAGGTAGCTTGGACACAGGTAGCCTCACACACAGTATCACAGGCCATCTTATTCACATTCTAACCTCGCCGTGGTTGATTAGGAGGCAACATGATGAGAGAAACTTTTGGAAAAATATGATGCATCAAGTGATTGATACTCCCGCTACAGTGGTAAAACTCATCTTAAAAGATCCCAGTATGTGTGACTTATGCTCTGGTTGCTATTTAAGAGGCATATTGCATTATTGGCTTGGCAGTGAACCACTTCAAATAATCTTAAAAGTTATCCTTTTTGTACTAAATAAATAATAATGATCTCAATTGTACCAAAAATTGTGTGTAAGAAAATGCCTGTGCAAAAATACATCTCAATATGTACAATTCTTTTTTTTTCACAAAATATGTATTCTGAAATAGGGATACTTCAATATTTTTTTTTTTAGTTTATGTACGAAAAAAGCCAAACAAAGATAGAAAACACTCTGCTTTTTCAGCTAGGTCTGGTGACTTGACATCACTGGAGTTGAGACGGGGCCAGAAGACGCAGCGGGAGGCCACACCTTCAAGCACACAATAGATGACCATGTATGTGAAACAAAACCAAGACGCGACTTGGGAAATCCTAAACATGTCCCAAACAAACATGAAAACTATTGCCATTTCAAACTCCATGGGGGAACACCTGGCGGCGTTTGTTCATACATTTGAGACTAATTCTAAGTGAGACTCACTCTAAGTGAAACATCTATATTAGGTGATTGGCTGCTAGATCAGCTTACGTTGCAAGTGCCAATTGTTACAATACTGGTAAACTCTGCTGGGATAAGTGTTGCATTTGAGACCTGAAAGTGTCAGATATGCCATCCTCTTTGGGTAGGTTATGCCAGAAGGGTTAATAGAGCACATTAGAGTGTTGTGGAAAGAAAAAGCCACACCTGTGTCCCAAACAAGGGGTCAATGAGTTGGAACACAAAGAAAACGCAACACTTGGGGTCCTTCACAAGACACCACTACCTTTGCTCACTATCTCTCACACATCTTGGAACTGCTCGAGAACAGTATTATATTACAGGGACATCAGTGCTCTGTGCATTCTCAGGTAGTCAAAGACACTATGAGTATGTAAGACCGTTGTGTTTAAGGGACCACAGAGGTGAATCTGCGTGTTAGTGACGGACTGTTTTCGCTAGACACTGATCAGATGTGACCTACACATGCAACAGGTTCTGAAATTAGGCTGCTACATAGTCATCGGTCATGACGATGATAAATGCAAAGACTTAAAAATCACAAAATCAAAACGTTCTCCAGTTGAACTAAAGAAATCACGTTTCATGAGGGTTAATGTTAGTACTTTGTTTCACTAAGCAAGTAGGCTGCCTCGCAAGTTGTGAGCCATTCCTTTATGCACTCTGAAGTATGCGGTTCAAGCCTCGGACAAGAGGCATAACCTAGTGTTCAATCTACAGAGTTCTAATCAAGTGTTTTTGGTTACGTTGGTAGTGACTGACTTGGTTAACTGCACTGATTCCCCCACCCTGCTCCAAATATGTGCTTTCTGTGTACAGTAGGTAAACTAGGCTAATACTTCTGAAACTAAGTTCAGATTTTAACTATTGGCTTCTATCACAGTTGAAAACCGTTTGCTTGCGCTACCACTGCCATATGTGTTTATCCCTTAATGTATTCTCTACCCTCAAAAAAAATGAAAAACACCATCTCATCAGATTATCTCAGACCCGTTTCACAGTCGGTTTGATTGTGGTGTGTAGTTAATCGCTCGACAGTGGTATGCATGACAAAGCTTTTTGTTTTTTTTCCTGAAATACATTTTTTTCTGTGAATGCAATAGTTTTAAGGAAACATTAAGACTACAATTTTGCATACTTCTTCAGTGTAAGGTAATCTGGGAATTGGTTTGCAACTTCCCGTCACATCTCCAACTAAACTCTATTTGTCCCGTCGCTGTTCTCATTTTCAACGAGAATAATAACACTTCACTGAACAGACCTCCTGAGTGACTGCGTTTTTAGTGTTGGAACTCTCAATGGCTCAAACCCGTCACTCTAGAACAGTTGTGGATTTTCAGAAGCTTTTTTCCAGTAGTCCAGCAGAATCTGCCCTGACTTAACACTCAGGCTCTCAGGCTCCCACACACTCACATACGCACACATGGACACATTCACACATGCAAACACGCAAAAATGGAAGAGAGGTGGAAACTTGATTTTGCCTTGCTGGCTCTCCAGTTGCTCCCTGTTCTGCAAGGTTGCGGTGATGGCCTCGAGGGTGTTTACCTGCCCTTTTTCCATACTACTGTCACTCAGCACCAGGCCACAGTCAGGGCACCTCCCCCTTCTCCTTCTCCTCCTTCTCCTTCTCCTCCAGCGCCACCAGAGCAGCTCACTGTTGCCCCCTAGTGGTGAGGTGTGCTGGAAACCCTGCCCCTAGTCTCCCTCTTGATCTCTACACTTTGGCCCCACGGTCTTTGCAGCGCAAAACCCACATGGCTTTAAGAGGACTTTCCCATGATGTCACCAGACCATCCAAGAAGTTTTTTCAACCCCTGAGGATCATGGGAAGCCGAGAGCAACGTATCAGAAAGGCCTCGTCCTCTGGATTCGTCTCGCCGTCAGACACAGTCCAGCCCTGGCCCCCAATGTCAGGGACGTGCCTTTGGCTGCGGGAAAAGCACAGGAAACAGTCTGACACTATACAATTTAAACATTAACAGGAAGTCAGCAAGAACAACATGTCTTCATGATCTGTTCTGAATTTACAAGAAATGCCCTTTCGAAGAAAAACATAAAGAATCTGGGCTACAACTACAGGTAAGTCATGTAAGCTACATAGTATGCACAGATAAAAGCTTGGCTGTGAACTTGACAGGCAGACTGGTGGTGCAGCTCACCTGATGTATGAGGGAGTTGTTGGAGAGACCTGACGTGCCGGGGATGGTGCGCGCGTGTTTGCTGTGGATGTTGTTGACAGATGGAGACTTGGCCACCTTGGGCCTTCCAGGGCCCTGGCCTCCACTCAGCCCTCCTGAGCTGTTGATTGCGCTGGAGGCCGGGGAGCCCTTGCGTTTCTTGCCCTCCATGCGGGCGTCGGGGTGGCCGAAGGTGCCGTGCTGCTGCCCACTGTCGCCGCCCTGGTGGACGAAGGGCCCGAGCGAGAGCGTGGAGTCGCTGCTGTTCATCACCACGCTCATGCGCTTGATAGACTCGGCTGGGCTGGCGGAGGGCGGACCGCGGGCCGAGGGCTCATGCCGAAGGCTTAGCCCGCTTGTCCGACCCGGAGTGCAGTTCAGCCCTACAGTGTAGACACCGGTGTGCGAGGAGGAGGAAGAAGCGGCGGTGGAGGAGGGGTTGGAGGAGGCAAGCGAGGCATGAAAGGAGCTCCCAGAGCTGCCCGAGCCCACTACACAGTTTCTCTTGAAAGGGGACAAGGAAGAGGATGACGAAGATGAGGTGGAAGAAGGGCTGGCCTCGGTAGTGTATGCCATTAGCAGGGAGCTGTTCTTCCGCTTCTTACCCAAACTGAGGCTGGCACCACTGCTGCTGCTGCTGCTGTTGGTGGTGGCGTTGGTGGAGTGGGCCATGCTGGCAGAAGGCTGCTCCTTGGGCCTAAAGGAGGACTTGCTGCTGGTCCGAGGCTGCTTGAGAGGCCGTCCGGAGGCCAGCGAGGGGAGCGAGGGGTGGGGCGAAGGCATCTGGGGCGACGAAGACACTTGTCGGGACTGTGCGCCGTAGGCATGGTGCTCAGCCGAGCCCTGGCCAGCAGCGCGGGCATTTAAGGTTGTCCCATAGGAGAGGGCAGACTTGCCGTCATGGGACTGCCCATAGGCCGGCGGAGGGGGCGCTGGTGGGGCAGGGGAGGGGCTTCGGAAGCCTGAGTGGGATGGAGAGACACTGTGGGGGGTGGTGGTCGTAGAGAAGGAGGAAAGGGAGTTTGTGCTTGTCCTGTGGGCCGATGAGTTCTCCAGCGCTAGTGGGATTTTCCTGGAAGGTAATTGAACAGTTGTACAATTAGTTACGAGTCAATTCATCGTCAACACATTAGGGAGAAGGTAGGAGGGAGCAAAAAGGCTCCAGACTGTATGAACAGAGCCAAATGCATGCGGCGTGAAGACTCACTTCCACATCTGAGAGTTGACATGCTTGTCCATCATTACGCTGAACGCACAGCGCACTCGGTCCCAGCGTCGGTCGAACGAGTGACAGCTCCTCCCGTACAGGCGGCTCCCAAAGGTGCAGTACTGAGGGGAGGACAACAGAGGAAGGCTACATCACTCCCTGTCCACTGCCTTAGCAACAACCACAAATCCACAAGCAGCAGCCAGAGGGTCGTTTCTTTATACCATGATCATTCTCACAGCAGGGATCATGAGTAAGTTAGGACTGATGTTGGCTATATCTGTGCAGAGCAGAAACCCTCTACTTAATCTGGTACCACGGGGAGCTACTCACTAAACTGTAATAAAGCAACGCTCAGCATAAACCCTTGAATGCATAATAACTCACATAAATCACTGTCGTTCGGCTTCAACTAGCAACATGCTTTAAATAGTGGGCTCTGGATATGGGGGTAACCTGCACAGCCACAGCAACCAGGGCTGCCAGATGGCCAGGCTCGTGGGCCGTGGGGGTACTTACAGCTGCCGGCCGCGGGTGGTAACCTGAATAGTGGCAGTCCAGTTTGTCTGGGCCCTCCTCGCGCTCTTCGTTCTCCCCCTCGTCGCTGGACAGGCGTGTCTGGCTGTCGACAGCCGCAGGTGGCGTATGGTGGGGTGGCTCGTGGGCCGCACTGGGGTCTCCCTGGGCCGGGCCCCCACTGTGAAAGGTACTGCTGTTCAGTCTGATCACCACAACAACAACAACAACAAAACACACCAATCACTTGCAATCAATACGACAGTGACAATTTACAAATTAAACCATTATACCTTCACCGTAAAAGTAAGTATCTACCACAACACTCTTATTCTCAAAAAATGACTGCCAATTATCTTCCTTATTTCATAAGGCAGGACAGGACAGACAAATAGCAAAGAATCCCAAAGCCTTGCTATGTTTCAACTGCAACCTTGTGTTTTGGCATCTCCTATCATCTGAATAAGAAGCATCACTACTAATAAGAGCGTGGCCACCACAAGAACTGTAGCTATGACGACATGCTGAGGCAGTTTTAACTGAGAGGAGAGAGGTGAGAATCCAGGGAGAGCAAGGTGAGGGTGAGGGCAAGGGCTACTCACCGTGGAAGACCAGGATTGTGAGGTTTGGGTTTGCTGGGGAGCGAAGGCTTGGTGGCATCGGTGGTACCGTTGCCATGGGAGACCTGGTGGGGGTCTTGTAAAAGGCGTGAGGGGGGAGGATGAGGGTCCCTGAGAGGGGGGGTTTGCAGGGGGAGGTCAGACCTGTGCTGGAGCTCCTTCTCCCTGGCTTTGCTCTTGTGCTCGGCCAGCAGCGTGTCGAAGCGCTTCCCCCGGCCCGGGACGGCCCTCCTCTGGCTTAAGGAATGTGTCTGTGGTGAGACAGAGACACACGTGGGGGGGGGGGCAGGGACACACGTGGGGAAGGGGAGAGACAGAGACACACACGGGGAAGGGGAGAGACAGAGACACACACGGGGAAGGGGAGAGACAGAGAAACGTGGGGAGGGGGAGAGAAAGAGAGGGAGAGAATGTAGTTTTGGTTAAAGCAGACAGATGAGGTAAAAGAGTGGAAGCTTGTTTTAGGCTTCACCTTTTGCGAGCCTTATAGCTACTGAGTTCAAACTTCAGTGCCTACACCAGAGGTAAACTTGAAAGTTCACCCAGATAGGATATGTATTTACTTCAGACTACAGGCTGTTTTTATAGCTGCTAGAATATGAGAACATTACCAAATCTTACAAAAGGAGTTGACTGCACCATAACTGGTTAAGGGCAGGTGCATGGTGTGGTTAAAGGCTAGATACCTTGCATGTTAAGGATCTTGTGCATGGCTTCCTTGCTGGCAGGTCCACGACCCCACAGTGGACGTCTGGATTGAACTCGCGCTCTGTATTGTGGGAGCATCACAGCAGCAGGTAAGGGATAACAGCAATCAAGGCAATTAGGCTGTTAGGTTTGCATATCAGGACATCTCAATGGCCTTAAACCATGAACACCACACGTTTCCTCCAAATACATAGTTTCCAGTGTTTTACTTTTTAAACTCAAGTGTACTGCTGTACCTGGCGCTCAACTGTAACTGTAACTATTTACTGTAGTCATGGTTATCAGTCCAGAGCACTTAACAGCAACTAAACGTTTCACTAGATCTAGTCGTAAGGTGTAAAGTAACTACTTTTGTCACCATGGTGTAATGGGACAAAGAGCCGACATTCCCGGTTCTTTGGTCATGGTCCACCGAATCAGATACTAAATGTAGAAACACTACGTCCTCAACATAAGTTGGCAACATTAGTAGTCTTAGTACTACCAGCAAGACAAGATTTGGTTGGTTGGCAACGAGACACTCACCTTGTATGGGTCTCTTGTACTGCAGTCGCTTGCTACTAACACTGTTGTCCTGCTTCTTGTCCGGCAAGGAGAGGTGGCCCTTCCCGTTTGGGATATGCCCGGAGGCGAGTGTGGGAGGCTTTGGTATGGATGGGCAACTAAGGCCTGGCTTCATGGGGGAGCTCACAGTGGTGGAGGAAGAGGCGGGTGCGTGGCCCATCTTATTGGCAGAGGACTCCGCCTTCACCTTCCAGGAGTCCCCCTTCTCCACTTTGACGGTGGCAGGGGTCGGTCTGCCAAGGAGACAAGAGAAAGATCAATTCCCGGCCACAAAAAAACCTTGTAGCAATGAAACCATATTTTTAATTCAGTACTCCCACTTGCCATTCATTCCCAACTGACAGAACAAACGGGGCTAACACTTCTTTAAAGGGTAAGGAATCCACATTTGATCTGCAATATCAGCCCTACTCTTTCTAGTATATTCCTCCCAAAACTGCTCCGATCAGGAACGCTTAGTTCCAGATTTATGAGGCTGGGAGGCAGACTTCTGACAGATCTTCCTCCGCTGGGACACACAAATAGGCTCAGAGACTTAGATGTGTGAGATGAGAGGCTGGGTGAGAGGAGGGGGAGAGTCCAAGGCCCCCCCCCCCCGCCCCTCGCAGCTTTGCCATACTCACATTTTGTCGTGGGGCACCTTGGGGAAGAACGGGGGTCTCCCGTGACCGGAAAACTCTTTGGCTGATTTGTTCGTTTTGGAGTTGGAGGAAGAGGAGGAGGAGGACAAAGACGTGCTGTTCCCCATGGATGGGCGTCCGGCGACCCCACCGCTGATGCCCCCTCCCCCACTGCCCCTGCTCCTGTGTGGCAGGGTGGACATGGCGTAGGCAGGTGAGGGTGCCACGGACGAAGAGGGCTTGCTGGACGAGCTGTGTCTTCTTTCTGCAGTGGAGATGGTCACAA
Source organism: Sprattus sprattus (assembly GCF_963457725.1). Taxonomy (NCBI): domain Eukaryota; kingdom Metazoa; phylum Chordata; class Actinopteri; order Clupeiformes; family Clupeidae; genus Sprattus; species Sprattus sprattus. The sequence continues at coordinate 27,859,988 of NC_137908.1, read as the reverse complement.
GTCATACAGGTCACACAAGGGCAACAGCAGATAAAACCTCAGATAAGAGTCCGATTCAGTTACTCAAACACAAGTTAAACACAGTCACCTATTCCAATGACATTTGGAATTATCCGTTAGAGTTTAACTTCAGACAACTACCGCCACACATACTTCAATACTCATACATACTAAACTACAGCTGCAAGTACAGACACTTGTGGGAATCAACCCTAAAAAGTCAACTGTCAGGATAATCCTCTCATATTATGAATCATTACTGCAGTATTTTGGTAACACGTGACGAGTGACACACTTCATGAAAATGTAGGAGCCTTACAAGAAGAGTTAAAAGAGTGGTGAGGAAAAGAATCCTTGTTATTAATTTCCTCTTAGTGAAAAATCAACCACACAAACTGGAAAAGCACACACACTGATTATAAAGCATCCTAAGTGAAAAAAGACAACAGCAGATCAGACTCATTGGCAGCTAATATATGAAGCTCATATCTAAGATTATAATATATCAACACCTCCAATTGACAAATAAATAAGGCCCCATCGCGCCCCAGAGATAAACTGGAAATGTTAAACCAAATCCATACAAATTAGTCTGAGGGTATGAGAAGCGACAGAAATAGAAAGAAATACAAAGTGATGACCTGTGAAAAAAAAAGAAAGCATTCATACATCACAATCACACAAAAGAACATCCAAAGGCAGAGAAGACGCAGTCTGCAACATGGGGGAAAGTGTGGGGAGTGGGGAAGGCACTCAAATGCTAACACATCATTCTGCACAGTGCCACTCAGAGTTCATGTCAGACTCCCACTAAGCACTGGCAATATTTAACACCAAACCTGCAGCTGACGCATTAACTAACTGCTGATGTAACAGTCCACTGTAAGGTGAAAAACACAACACATTCCCTGTCAGTCAGAGCCAGAGCCAGTGCAGAGAGGAATAAGGAGAGAGATAAGGAGGGAATCAACATCAAGAGCATATCGTTTGTGTTTGCGCTGGGGACTGACTGGGAGGGGCGGGGAGGGGAGGGGGGGGGGGGGGGCGCACCCTGAGCACGCTGTGAGGACAAACACAAGCGACGGAGCAGCAGCAGCAGGCGCGCCACACCGCCTCTGGCTGGCACATCAGCACAACACACACCGATTCCACCAACCGTCTGCTAACTCCATGCGGCTCTGGGCTGCCGGCCAGCAGCTTGTCTCGGCGGGTGTGTGCTACAGTGTCGCGCACCCACCCAACAACCAACCCACCAACCAACCCCTGCTGCCCTGACTCGGTCCCACCCAATCACCAGTCTTTCGTGCTCCACTGTTGCTCCCCATATCTGCTTTCTATCCAAACACACACACACACACACACACAAACACACACACACACACACTCACATTCACTTAATATAGAGTTACTTCACCAGAATTATTTCATATACCATTCCATCAACAGCCTGTGTCTCTACCTCAGAACTTCAACAACCAACATTTGGAAGTGAGGCTTAATCTGACAAAATGATCTACTGTTACAAGCTTAGGCTGACATTAAAGAACTAGCAAAAACTGACTATTGCCTTGCCCCCTGTTGCCTGTGTTGAGGCCACAAAGTTGCCCTTGAACACTTTGCAAAGACACCAGCCCACTACCAGCTAGCAGGTTCATTCTGTGCTAGCATGACAGGAAATAACTCTCCATACCAAACTATAAACAAAGCAGCATTTGCTTACCATTTTCACACCACTATTTCTCAACACAGACGGTTTTGTAATATAGTTACTTCTTAATCAAGATAAGATTAGTTGCAAATGGCACTGGCGCTGTCAACCCTGGGTCTTTAGGTTGTGGAAAAAGAAAGGAAGAGGTGGAGTGCAACTGGGTGCAATCATGAACAGGCCTAATACAGCGACAGGCTCAAAGGGCTTTTCTTAACCTGTGATGGAGATGAAGATGAAAAATCTGCCGACTAGTGCCGAAAATACTTATCCATTCTGAGCATGTGACTGACTGGCTGGTAGACGCCCTATCTCTAACTTTCTTTTCATGATTGTTTCAATTGACCCTATGCAAATATAAGACAGTCTACGGTTACATCTAAGCATCCCATACCCATATTTGAGTCCAATCTCAATCCAGATTACAAATCTCTGTTATCATCACTGTACCTCAAAATCAGCTACCAACCAAGTAACTATTTAGATGCATCCAAAGTGACTTACAACTAGCAACCTTTTGATAACTAAACGACTTCTCTACCTCCTGTACCACTGACGCCCCTCTGCAGTAAATAGCTATAATTTCCTACAACTCTACGATAGCAAACAGGCTATCTGCATACTGTGGTAATCTTTTGAGTAATGTTAACAGATTGATGATGATAATTGTTCGTTTTGAGGTCAAGTGCGAAAATTGAATTAGTTAATGGATTTCAAATTGCTAAATGCTAACTTGTTGAACACTGACGGCTGTACTAGTTACCCCACATTAGCTAAACACTTGTGTACTGTAACTCCCAACAACACAGATGTAAACATGTTAGGATGAATTGATTAACTGTCTGTTATGGAACCAAATTGCCAATATCAATCTACACAGCGACTTTGGTAAAAGTCATTTAAGAAACCTAGACCCGATGCTGAACCTTGTACTCCAAAAGGGTGCTTTCACCACAGGTCTGACACCGTTGTTTCAGTCGCTCACGTGACCTGTGGTCTCTCTTCCTCATCCTCATTTTGTAAGAGGCGCTGCCGGAATGTCAATACTTCTTTCAACAAGATGCGAAATTAAATATCAATCAGCATCAAACTGCCAGTGACAGCAAATTAAATTTTAGGGTGGCACTCAGGGTGGCCTATCAGTTATCCGGGTGCCACCCAGAATACCCCTCTGGCTCCGCCACTGTGCCTGACGCCTGCACTACATCTCTCCCTGCTGCCGAACGTGACCGCCATTACTAAGGTCCTGACAGATGAAGAAAGACAGAAACACTAGACATTGACAACGTGAAGTCACTGGCAAAGCCAACAACCTCCAGGAGGGAGAGCCTTGGCAGCATGCCAGGGAAGTGATCTCCAACGTCACTGAAGCCCAAATCAACAAAAGGGGGCCTAACCAGGCCATCGCACGACCACACTGCCCCGCTATCCTGCACAGTGTGCAGCGGAGCAATCCGAGACGACAGGCGCTCGCTGGGACGGCAGTCTCCGAAGGGCTTCCTTTGGCTAATTGTGGGCCGACATGTTTACAGGGGATACTGTTATCGGAGGATCAATGGAGGACTGAGCCATGCCAAATATCCGTCGGAGCAAATGTGCCAGTAATTACAAAGTGGCACCCTATCTGATATTTTGGCACATTCGCAGACACTCTGTCAGTGGAGCTGTAAAGGCAGACTGGGGGTGTTCATTTCACGCAGGCCTGAGCATTAAAGAGCCTACCCCCACCCCCACCCCCAACCTCCTTCCAACAAACACCAGAGTGCAGTCCAGCAAAAGCCAGAGCAACTGGGAGGAAGTGATGGTGTGAGGGTGTGTGTGTGGGGGGGTAGTCTTTGTTCCTCGCGTTCATAAATTAATGAATAAAACACAAACACAGGCTGCTGGCTGAAACTACCGCCCTGCTGCTCCCACTGCTGAGCAAGAGAGCTCGAGCACCATCACAGTTGTCTCCTACGTACGACATACGGATTGGCCTCCACACGGCATCTACCAGCCTTTAAGAAAGTTGGTCTCTCAGCGTGAGTGCTTACAGAGATGCATCACAAAAGACTGAGCAACACACGCAAGCTTCTTCTAATGGACTCAGATCCGAGGAACTCACCGCACAGATGTGTGGGCAAGAGAATAATGTTGTAATGCAAATCACACACACACACACTCACGCACCAAGCACTGACCGTCAACATAGATCTTTTCTTTTCCCCTATTTTTTTTGGGTGGCGACCATAATGCGAGTCTCACCCTTTAGAAACGCGATGAATGCCAACTGGGCAGAGTCTCTGCTTCAACAAGAGGCGTTTTTTGGGAAGAAAGGCTTTTTCGGAGGCCAACACAACAGGCTGCATGAAATTGTCCTGGCTTATTCACAATCATTTGTGGACTTCTGTGATACCAGGGGTCTAGTTTCAATGGGCAACGCTGTTCATCAAATCACCAGAGAGAATCAGTGTGATTCTGTGATTGAAAATAGTCACGGCAAGTAAAAAGTGTGCGCCAAGCACGTGGCTTGTTCTGCCACTTCTGACATAAGTGAGACGGGAGGCCACAGCAACACAGTATTGCACACAGTATTTCATAAAAAGAATAAAATACACTTTTCAATACAGTCTCTACCAAGGTTACACCACAACTACACATTCCTGGCAGTCCATGCCAATGAATGAAAATGCTGCCTGACTGACTAACTATGTGGTCACATAAAGCAATGTGCTAGCCTATATACAGAGCAATTGCTTTACTTCATACCATCGCCCCCAGGGCATGTGTGTCATTGTGTCTCCCCCTTGTGGGCACAAACGAGATAAAGCAGGGGAAACCCCACACTGTGGTGAAGAAACATAAACAATTTTACCCCCTTTTCCCAATCAAATCACCACAGCCAAAACACACACACACACACACACACACACACACACACACACACACACACACACACACACACACACACACACCTACCTATCCTTATTCAGGGTGAAGGTCTAGTATGCAAGTATGTATCTAGCGTGCTTATTTTCTGTGTTAACACCTCACAGCGTAACTCCTGAAGCATGTGTTTTTGAACTAACAAGAAAGCTAATACTCTCTCTCCTTCTGTGGGACGACTTTTCACAGTTTTTTCTTTATTTACAATGTTCTCCACTGTACTCCAAATGCTACTTTCATCTGAAAAGCCTTTCAGATGAGTCAACAGCACACTCCACAGAATCATAGCTCAGGGGGACATGTTCCTGAACTACAGCACCACCGCCGCCATAATGCTCCTTCTCTCTCTCTCCTTCCCCCCCCTCTCTCTCTCTCTCTTCTTCTCTCTCGAGGTTGGCAGCAGAGGCCTGCACAGCTGGTGGCACTGACCTTCACTGTGGGCCCGATACCTGCTGAAGTGCTGAGACGCAGCGAAAACACAGCGAAACGCAGCAGAAATCCTCTGGGCTCCAGAGCAGGAGCTGCCACACACCGCCACAGGATAATTCACAGTCGGGGTGTCCTTCCCCTCTTTTCATTCGGCTTTTTGACTTGCAAGAGACGCACGACTACAAGGGCAACTACAAGACCAGTGAGTTCTGCAAGGCTGCAACCTTCTACCAGAGCCACACAACTGCATAACTGAGGACTGAGTGTACAGAGGTACTGGTATGGTTGACTATGGGAATCCCACCAGCCTGGTAACACTGCCAGGGAGAGCCATGCTACACCGAGGCCTGCCAGAGAAGAGACAGGCCTGGCTCAGGGGGGGGTGCCTCCAGGGAGTTAGCATCCGCTGGTCTAGGCCCTATCGAGTGGCAACTCACACCACTTCACAGATGAGAAGAGTTGCCCAAATGCTTAAGAAGAACATGTTCCCAAGCGCAATCTTTTCCTTTTTTTTTTTAATGACTTGCATGGCAAACGATCCCTTGATTCTTAGATCCATTATTCATCAAACCTCCTTCTTTGCATGCCGGGGTCAACAAAGCCGACCGATTAAGACCGGCTCTCGGGCTGGCATTCGCGACGTTTGACACCTCACAGACAAGGGCCTTACATGATAAAAAAACACAATATATTCAAATAACCCCGCGTGGAGAGATCCATCCACTAAAAGAGGCACATCAAATATTAACTTGAGAATTGTAAACAGAACTCTCTGGTGGTGGAAATCAAAGGCTTGCTTCCCCCCACCCCCATGGCTGTGTAAGCAGAGATGAGAGCAGAGGTATGGGAGAGGAATGGAAGGCAGCCTCTGTGCGTGCGTGTGTGTGTGTGTGTGTGTGTCTGTCTGGTGTGTTTTTAAATTCCCGCATGTGTGATTAGACTCCAGTCTGCTTAAGCCTAGTGTGAGGGAACTCCCTGAGCAGTAAGGGTGTGGCATGGTGTGCGATGTAGGGAGGGGAGGGGACTTACCGTAGTGTGCTTGAAAGGCCTGGGGCTTCACCACCTGGCTGCAGTGGCTGCACATTACCAGGTAGAAGTCGTCCTGCGCTGGGCACTGGCCGAATATGGGCATGTCTGCATCCACAGGGTCAAAAGGCAAAACAAAAATAAACAATCGCATTAGATGAACAGATATTTAAAGCAGACAAGCCTTACTAGTAAGCCTTACTTGTTGCTTCCAGCTTTGCAGTTTATTCATGAAAATGCTCGGATAACACGAATAACTCACAAATGGGGTACCCTCACAGAAGTCAAATGATCATTAGAATGCACACCAGAGTGGCGGCATGATTTCACTGAGCCAAAAGATCTGAGGCCTTCGGGGGGAAGGGGTGATTGACAGGACTTAAGCGACACTGGTGGAGACACTGGCCTCCAGACATACTCAAGGTTCACACGGATGAGAATTATTGATAAATAAATGTTGGAATTACAGACAGGGATGTGGCGACCTGTGTGGACTAACTCCGAAGTGTGTGATTGTGTGTGTGTGTGTGTGTGTGTGTGTGTGTGTGTGTGTGTGTGTGTTAGTTATGTGTTGCACTGCGCATGCATGTGTGTGTATGTGTGTTTTTTTCTTTGACCACTCTCCGACAACAGGAAGTGATTGACCACTGTGCATAAGCAGACAGCACACGCAGAGGCCCTTACCGATACCATTCTTAGGTTGTTGGGTTGTTTTTTTCAGAGAGCAGGAAGCGAGTGAAATGATAAGCAGAAAGAGGAGACAGCTCCAGAATTCCAAAGGTTGCCTGAGGAGCACGCCCGCCACAAACAGGAGTGGACTCAGTTGGCACAGAACGAGAACAAGAACGTGAGGAGGGAGGGAGGGATGGAGAGGGTAGGGTGGCGAAAAAAAGAGAGAAAGCAGTAGAGTTGCTGCTGTTAAATTCTGGTGTATTTCAGAGGTTTAGCACACAGGAACATGTTGCGAAACGCAGCAAGTTTTCAGTCTTCATATCTGGAGTGTGCCCCTCCATGGGCTGTGGAGCAAAGGAAAAGTTCCTGCCAAAAGAAAAGGAAGCTCTTCTGCCAGAGGTGCATGTAAGCACAGGAGAAAAAAAAGAAAGACATAAAAACAGAATCTTCCTTTTCTGGGGTAATAAGTATCTGACTCCTGGGTGTCATAGCTTCTTGCCTGGGTTCTGCCTGATTTAGTTAGAATAAAACATTATAAGCATGTTTAAGCAATAACCATGCAGTATTAATCATCCAGAATAATGGGTCACCAATCACCTGTACCATCACTGGTACATGACATGATACTGCTTATTTTTGAATCTAATGACATTAGCAGGATTCATTCATTTATGTTATTAGAAGGTCATTACAGACAGAAATAAAGTTAAACTGCTGAATAAAGAGTGTGGGGTCTTACAATGGCCACTATCCACAACCAGAATCTCCCCATAGCACAAAAAGATGCAAGCTGAAAGACAACCCCTACCAACATTCGCAGTCATCTGAAGAGGCACTGCAAATTACGCAGAGTAATTAACAGGCTGGCTGAGTGGCGGCAGGCTCATCCACCGGCTGCCAGCACCTCCGAACAGAGCCCTGAGGACCCTCCAGAACGTGGGACCTCCCCGACACCATTAAGTCTTTACCCAAGCTTACCTTGGCTCTTCTGTTAATCATCGTCAGCCTGAGGATTAGCCACTGAAATGACCCGCTCTCAACGCAAGCTAATTGTCCAGCTCCACTCAACAAAAACATGTCAAATACCACCTTGGCTGCTCTCAGGCATGGCAGCACTTGAGCACTTCTCTTGGTCCCCACGCCAGAGCTTGGACAGTGTCATGAGGATGCGAAAATGCCCCCCCCCCCCCGAGAACGCAAATGACTATCAAATGCAAATGATCTGATACTCACTTAAGTGGGGCATCGGTTCTTAGAGGCCTACCATTGCATCACAGAACGGGAGATGGTTCATTAAAAGAAAAAATAAATAGCCTACAAAATGAACAAAAACTAAAATATGTATACTAGAAGGGGCTAAATCATTCATACATAATCAAATAGAATAGCAACATAGTAATGTTGTGGTATTGGACAGAATTTGCACAATTCCAAATCCTTCAGGTGAATTTGTCCACACACACGCACCTCACAGAACAAAGCCAGCTGTTCTTCACGTGAACCAGGGCCATTTTACTTTTTTTATCTAGCTGATGGGAGGAGAGTACAAACGCGAGGGAGAAATCGAGAGAAAGAATAAGAAAGAGAGGAAGGCCCGCGCGAGTGAGAAAATCCAGATAATTTCACCGTCCCCTCGTTGTCAGTGATGAACGATCTGGGTAGAGCAGCAGCCAGCAGCGTGGCCGTTGCAGAGAGGGAGGCAGCCCATACCCCCCCACCCCACCCGCTCCAACTCTCTCCAGCCTGGTGTCCAGCCTCCCAGCTCTTCCTCTTCATCTGCCTCCTGCCCGCCTGACAGCATGCCCACACCGTCCAACTAGTGGGGAATAATCAATGAGATCACACCTAGCACTGGCTAACTCATCGATGAGCCAGTCCTTTAGTCACGTTCCACAGATAACTGTGCTCAGGGGGGGTCGTGTGAGTGTGTGTCCGCCGTGTGCCTGAGTGAGTGTGTATTTGCGTGTAGATACGTTAGAGCGTGTGTATGTTCATGTCTCCCTTTGTGTGTGGGAGACGAGAACGTCTGTACGAACAAGGGGGAAAGGAGAGGGAGGGAGAGAGAGAGTGAGTCACAACAGAGGTGTAGTCATCCATGGAGGGTCAATGAGAACGTTCCCATTTCAGCATCCAGGATCCAACTGAACGACCAATACTGAGGAGTGGGATCCCAGACACGGTAGGCACACGTTGGCAAACATCATCCACGTAGCCAACTTAAAAAAAACGGGACTGTGATTTGAAACAGAGGTGATTTCGCCACTCAGGCCTTCCGATCACCTAAATGAGTTAAAAAAAAATATATAAAAAAATACTTGCAAAAACACTTAGGCAATTCCTGTTTGGCACGAATCACTGGATTAATGCTAGATGTTCATCATCCAGAGACAAAGAGGTGTAGCATTCCTCAATTCACAGGCTCGGGCATTACGCCACAGGATCAGAGCACTGTGGCTACCACAACACGCACGTCGGGTCCGTAACTTGCCAATCCCTTCCCGCTCATGGAGCTCCCAGGGAAGCCTGCCTGCCTGCCTTTTTCAAAACAAAACATCTCGAAAGTGAAAGCGAAACAAGAACGTTCTGGGACGCCAATTCGACGCACGACGGGAAGAGTGTGCAGCGATGCATTATTTAACCCTCATCACCTCAGGCACCTCCAGGGAATAACAGCTTCCAGAGCTGACACTCTCAAAATGAAGAACTCATCACCTTCAAAGAGCCAGAAGACAGACATCCTGTGACAACAGATCGGTGTGCCTTAACCACTACCACTTCATGGAGATAAGAGAAAGCATGCCTAACAGAAAAAGATAAAGACAAACAGACAGACAGAAAGGCAGAGAGACAGAAATGCAGAGGGAGGGGGAGAGAGAGCGAAAGAGAGATGGATAAACCAGACAGGTTCTGCCTTGCCACAGTTTTTGAGAGACTTCTAGGATTCAAATGATTTGCTCAGAATTTTGCAATGTCGCCGCAGCAAACACACACTGCCTCTATTGTTTGCCGGTGCAAATGCATGGTTAGATAAGTGCCATGGCAAGTACAGTATGTAACCTCTTTCTCCTCTCAGCTCAGGACTCCTGATGGAGATGCCAGTATGGAGCACACTCCTGGCATGGGAAAGTGGGTGTTCATGAATTACTTCAACCACATGAATCACCTCGTACATCTTAAGAACACGCAATGACTCACAGTACCACTAATTACCTGGATGCAGTCATATCAGTGCGTGATTCATTCAAAATGTTATGTGATTCATAGTTTTTTGATGGCGCTTTTAATGCCACGTGTCTCTTTACAAATGTATTTCTTCTCCCTCCCATACAATGATGCCATAACCCTCCACTGAAACCACCCCAACTGTACCCAGACCATCCAGAGTAATGGAGGAAGACATGTTTGAAGGGCCTGACATGGGCAACATTATCTGACTGTTATTATGAGAGGTTTGATCTTGTCCACAGTTTTATAAATGTTTCAACATGGTTTAAAATGTACCCCCAGAATTCCAGAATTCCACCCGTCATTGTCCAATAGCAGTTTAAAATAATGCATTTGAACAACCTTACTAAATTCCAACATTATGGAATTGCTGGTCGAAACCTTTTTCCATGTTAGATACATACATGTCTGAGATTATTTTGTGTGCATGGGTTTGTGTGTTGGGGGGGGGGGGATATTGTGTACCCTTTTAAGAAATCACAAAGGCCAACATGCATCTATGTCTGCCAACAAAGCGCTGCACCACTTCCCCATCATAACAGATGAAGGACACATTTAAACACCTTTTAAACTGAATGGCTTTTTTGACATATAAAATCCTATTTATAAGGTCTGGTTAAATATAAAAGGTCTTCCTCTGGGTAGGATTAAAAACTAACAAACTAATTTGCTGATTTTTTTGCTTGTCAGTGAAAACTTTTGCTTATAACACAACTGGCGTCCTACTGACAGGCTTTGTGACACCTTGGCTACAGTTTTAAGTTTGAAACTGCTGCTGTCAGTATAGTGTTCCACTCCTTGATAAATAGCAGGGCATAGGTTTTTTTAAATACACTGTGAACAAATCCATCACATATTTTGTAACTTGTGCTTGCAGTGCGTCAATTAGGCCCGTCTGTAAGTATGATGCACTTGTTTTACAGAGAGCCGCCGGTGCAGGTTAAATGTGCGAAGCACCAAAACAAACACACACCTTTGCCCAGTAAAGCACTCACCGTCTCTGCAGAGCCGCATGGCTTCTCGATTTTTCCCGCACTCTTTCAAACTTTCCTCCGAATCTGCACATAAAACAGGCGATCAGATTCAGTTAGATAAATAGTTACACTTGCTTGCCCGTGCTGTTGCTACCAGTAGCGTTTGTTAATGTTCCCTAACTGCACGTAATCAGCAAAAGCTGTCGATCTTCGTGTACTGTTTATATAAACAAATCGGCTATTCGCGCACGACTACTCACCGTCGATCCCGTGCAGTTTGACAGCATCGACCCAGTTGCTCCAAGGCTGTCCCAGTATGATTTCTGGACTAGGCAGGGATCTACGCTCCGCACCAGTCGCCATTGCTGTGGAGGCTTCTCCCCGCTGGAGCTGCTGCTTTAGCTGCCTGGCCGCTTTGCGCTGCTCCCCCCTGACGTCATCATCGGCCCTTTCCGACATTCTTTCCGCTACAATGTAACAAAACAGCAGGCAGCGTTTAAGGTGGTTAACAGGAATACTTCATTGATCGACACATATCAAACCGCATGTTTTATTAACATCGATGCATTGTAAATTCCTAACGAGCATGGCCGAGCGTCAGTTCGGCTAAATCCCCCTTGTTTTGACAGAGGCAATCCATAGTATACCCAATGGCGCTCTTCGTTACATACATTCGGGGCAATGGCAGATTTCTGAGATAAAACTTTAAGGAGGAACTACTAACTTCAATCAACTGACGTGTGCGGGAAACCCTGAGGATCCGGGTCAATCACTCGAGCCCTAGACATTCTGCGTTATCTTGCGGAGAACATGACGCTAACAATGTAAGTGGCAAAGATGGCAAAACTTCATTGAGCACACTTGAGGAAGTGTGGCGATTTCGGAAATATCTCTCGTCATGCCACTGTAAATTCCCCCGCATAGTTATTTGATATCCCTTCATCTATTGGCTCGCATGGTCGACGAAAATTGGCTGACTTGACAAGGGTTCAGTTGAGCAAGTGAGCTGAAAACTAGCGTTAATTCATTCAACATTGCTCCCAGGCGACTTCAAAAAGAATCAAAAAAGATACCGTTGACCGAAGAGTTCATTGACTGACTAAGAAATCCATGTTGTTCAAAGGGTGTGAAGGATACTGAAATTTCACTTGCCCCCATCACAAGGCTTTTAAGTATTATGTCAGTTCACATTTTAGTTATATTTTGTTTCTGTGTGATTTTGCCACCAAGGACTGTCAATCATACTCAACTGGCTTCACACCAAGGGCGTAGGTTTGGTCTCAGCATTGGTAGGGACACTGCCTGGCAGACCCCCCCACCCCCAACATAAATAAAAAAATGTAGTTGATGTTATATTTAACAGGCAAACTTTATTAGAATATATTAACATTTGTGTACTAACTTGTGGAACCTGGAACTGATTTAAACATAATAAGAATAATAAACCCTTAGTTTAAATAAAAAACAAAACGTTCTCCACATTTCTTGACATCACATGTTTTTGTTGTCCTTTTTGGATATCTCAAACATGAGTAAGACCTCATCTGAAGCCCTGATGGTCCAGCTGCTTGTTCCTCAACCTGCACTACTAAATAATAAAGGTTTATTTTAAAGTATATCAGTCACTGCATGCCTACCATAATGGTAATGGTACGCTATGGTGCATACAGTATACACACACACACACACACAAATATATATATTAGTAAATAATAAACAGTTGCAAACATTAACATTATAATGATAACCATTGCAACATAATGCCTTAAAACGCAAGAGTAAGCCTGCAAATAAAGATCTTTAAAGGTGATGTTGTGTAACAATGCTGCTACCAAAATATTCTAGAGTGCTCTTTAGTTGCTACTAAATAATAACACGCCGTGCCTTTGCACTTGCCCATTCATCTAGTATTGCATCATGCCAACAGATAGCCTGTATGTTTGACAGCACAGCTAACATGAACCACTGATCTAAAAAAAAACGAACATTTTATTTTGAGATCAGTGACATGAACAGCTAATGGTAACCATGGTAACCAAGTTACGTTTCCAGCTTCCTGTTAGTTACTGTGAATGCTACCAGAGCCCTTCTGCCACCTTATATTTACCAGTTGTTATTTTTGCCTTAATAAAATTGAGATGTGTCATACATGGGATTGGTACAGTAGGGGTTTAACCAAAATCTAAATGTAGCTATCATCAGCCTAACTGATGAGGCTTAAGCTAGCCATAAACCCCCATTTGGCTGCTACATTTCTATGTTAGCAAACGCTAGCTAGCCTGCTGTTAACATTAATTGCAAGCCTCCAAGCACAAACGTAAAGTCACCTTAAAACCTACCTGTTGCCTTTCACCATCCACTTATTTAATTGCTGTCGCATCCCCTGACATGTCTTCTCCTTTTCCCTCTTTCATTTTCTGTTCCCAAAGCTCCCAACAGCTTTTTTGCTTTATCCATCTTCCATCCAACCAACTCACTACTCGTAGCTTAGTTCGAACTGCTTGTGTGTTTAGCGGTCACGGCCTCACGCGCCCTCTTCTATGTCAAAATTCTATTATGGAATCTTAAGAGATAAGGCGCCTACTCTAGCCTGTTTAGTCCTCTAAAATGTTATAAAATTAAGGAATTGCAGAAATGATTTAGAAACGCACAACAGCAGCTACATATAGAAAATACCCCAAACATGTTTTTTTTTTTTTTTTACCATCGCTTTGGCGCTCCCATGGTGCGGCGCCTCTATGCGCCGCATACAGCGCATACCCACTTTTTGCGCCACTGCCTAGGGATCATATAGGCCTACCAGTTTATAGGTTGACCAGATATGAGTTTGTGAAAAAGAGACACTTCGACTCCTCTCCCGCAACGGAATTTTTGGATGTCATGTACTTTTGTAAACGATGCAACTAGTGGATGCTGCAAGGTGCTTAGTTTTGCCAGATTGGAAATGGCGTATCTTATCAGAGACTCAAAATTATCATATTTGGAGGATGATTATCCTATCTGACAACACTGGGAAAGCGGTCCACCAATGACAGTTCTCTACAGTCAGAGCTAGCGGAAGAAGGGTGATACCCTTTCCAAAACTTGTAAGGACGTAATAACTAGATTGTTATTAAGGCAAAATCCTGGACTTTTTCAGAATCCCGGCCGGACGCATTTTTTAGGTCTCGAAAAGAGATGCCCAGGTAAAAAGACATCTGGTCATCCTCATTATGAGTTGCTAGGCTGCTGGTACTAGACTGAACTAGCATGGTCTAATTAGGTAGGTAGGGTAGCTTATCCTTCTGGCTTCAACAATACGAGATGTAATGCAAGCAAAAATGACATGCTCTACACACTAACAACTTTCAAAACACGTTTCCATTGCACAATGGGTGGCGATTTAGGGTTAGCAGCTTCGCAGTGTGGGTAGTTTTCCGACTAACTAACAGCGACCTGGGCTTTTTGATAGCTCCTTCCTCTATGGGTGGAAAACACTTCTAGCATCTCTTTTCTTTTGAGATGTCTTTTCCCTATCTACAGACCACAAAAGGGTCAAAATATCAATGCTGAGACCAAACGAAATACTGATATGAAGCGTTATTATTTCCTGGCGTATTTAGTAGCTTACCGTATCAGACTACTAGCAGCACTCTTTCAGGATTCACTGAGTGTTTCTGACTCTGCCACTTCAGCCAATTAAATGACAGCATCTTGTCTCACAGGCTCGAGGGCGCATTGGAAAACTTAGAAATGTATTTATAACTCTTCTGGGCGACGAACATTGTATTGATAATAATACGAATGAGTTTGCAAATATATTGTGCAAAATATTTTTTTCTCAAATTAACAAAATATTGGTAGGGACTTTTTTGTCTTTCCCAAACTTTGGTCGTGACTAGTCCCTACCAACCCTATGCAAACCTACGCCCTGGCTTCACACACAAAAATGTAAATCACTTCTAATAGAAACATCTGCTAAATGACATATACATATAAAATGAAATCGCATATTATCTAAAGACTCCCATCTTGCAGATTCTGTGAGGCTTTCACAAATGCCTATCAGGCCTCTGCTGCGGTTGACACTGACAGCCCACACAACTGAGATGCGACACCCACTCAACTTACCCACACAGTCCTTTAAATTGTGTGCATCACGATACTAACAACACTAGCAATATATGTGCTTACTTCTTCACGATCCAGCTCTTGTATTAGCAAGTGTAAACCACAAGGAACGCACTCAGACTGTGCCACATTAAACGTCACATTTGATGCAGTACCTTGAGGCATAGCCAGTGGTTCTGCCACTTGCTGATGTTTATGTGGTTTTTAATCTGAGTGAGGGCTAATCAGTGACTTGAGAGAATTAATATTTTAGGCTCTTCAGTGAACTTCTAGATTAGCCTACCACTGCCATTGTCCACCACCAGAGTTGAGAGTAACAAGTCTCATTCGGTGTTGCGTAATTCAATTACAAAATTAATGTAATTGTAATGCGTTACAGTTCATGATTACAAATATGTGATTAAATTACAGTTAGTTATTAAGAAGTTGGTGATTACAAAAGAGGTTACCTGAATATATTCTTTTCGGTAATAAACTTTAAAAGCTTATATGGAGAATTAACATTCATTCTGTTGCTTTGCATCCATTCATTCGGCAGTATGTGCTCAAATTCTGAGCGATGTTCTGGATAGGTTCTCTTGTTTGAGTTTGCACTGCCTCTCGTCAGCAGCAATCAAATTTAATAGGTTACCTTTGGTGGAGTAATTAAAAATAATAAAATTACTAATTACAATTTAACAGGGTAACTAGTAATCTGTATTACATTTCAAAAGTAACCTTCCCAACATGGTCCACCGCTACAGGACGCTGTCATGAATTCAGAAGGTCTTTAACACGTCAGTAAATTCAGAGATGCAGTTGTTGTTGTGTGTACAGATGATGGCTAGTCATCAATTTCTACACCTAAACATATATATTATCTTTTAGTACACTAACATTAACTTGGGAGACTTTGTTTTTGTTTGGATGCTGTGGATTACTGAATAACATTTTAATAAAGCAACGGACACTTGCATCTCCAGGCTACCCTGCTGTAATTTAGCAAAAATATTCTGAATGGAATACTGCTTCTGTGTTGTCTAAACAGGCAGTTTTGTGTGCTCTTCAGGAGGCCGAAGATTCCATTATACTATTCTTGTGTAGAACTGCCATCAGTCTTTTGTGCTTGCTAATAAACAAGGAATTGAAAGAATACCTGTAGTAATAGCATGACTAAGAAAAAGAATCAAGAGGAACCTGGTACAAGAGCACGTTAAGGTAATAACAGGTGCTTTTCCACTGGAGGAACTGCCCCTTAAGGACATATTTCAGGATCATTTTAGATGACGAAATAAGTACCTACTTCGGGGTAAGTGCTTCTGAGCTAAGTAGTGGTTGACGCTTATTGGTTAACCTCAACATGAATGAAAGACAACAAGTGCCATTTTTAGTTGTCATGATAAGGTCACTGACTGAACATGTAAACAAGCGTCAGCTGAAATATAATTGAATTAACAACTCAACAGTGGTGCTGGTATCTTCATTTATCAAGTACAAACCCAAATCAGAAAAAGTTGGGACGGTATGAAAAATGCAAATAAAAAATATAAAGCAGTGATTTAAAAATTTACCTTGACTTGTATTTCATTGCAGACAGTATGAACGCAAGATATTTCATGTTTTGTCTGGTCAACTTCATTTGATTTGTAAATATAAATCCATTCCTGCCATTCAGGCCTGCAACACATTCCAAAAAAAGTTGGGACGGGGGCAATTAAGGGGTAGTAATAAAATAAAAATGATGTGATTTGAAACAAGTGATGTGAACAGGTCATTGTAATCATGATTTGGTACATAAGCAGCATCCAAGAAAGGCCTAGTCCTTTAGGAGCAAAGATGGGCCGAGGATCGCCAGTTTGCCAACAGATGCTTGAGCAAATAATTGAAATGTTTAAATACAAACACTCAAACATATTCTTAAGTGTCTTCTTAAATATCTTCTTACGGTCTTTGAAAGACCAATTTAAGAAAATATTTTATTTATTTTAGGACATCACAATGCCTCGTAGAATCATGACTATAAATGTGAAACGAAATTTTAAATTATACAAATATTCTCGTATTTATTATTAGTATTTATCATTATAATTCCAGATTTGTTCCTGAAACTGCGTAAGTTTCTTCTTAACTGCGTTCGAGAATGAGGCCCAATGTTTCTCAAAGAAACATAGGAAGGGATCTGGATATTTTACCCTCCACGGTGCATAACAAAATTAAAAGTTTCAAGGAATCTCGAGGAATGTCAGTGCGCAAAGGGCAAGGGCGCAAGCCTAAGCTGAATAACCGTGATCTCCGATCCCTCAGACGGCACTGCATCAAGCACTAAAATACGTAGTTACATCCACAAATGCCAGTTAAAACTTTACTGTGCCAAAAGGAAAACTTATGTTAACCGTGTCCAGAAGCGCCATCGACTTCTCTGGCTCAGAGGCATCTGGAATGGAACATCACACAGTGGAAACGTGTATTGTGATCAGACGAATCTGTATTTCAGGTATTTTTTTTAAAGAAATGGACACTGTGTGCTCCGAACCAAAGAAGAAAAGAACCATCCAGACTGTTACCAGCAACAAGTCCAAAAGCAAAGGTTACCTGGCAAAGGTAACTTACACTTCTGTGATGGCACCATAAATGCCGAAAAGTAGAGATTTTGGAGCATCAAATGCAGCCTTCAAGACGTCATCCTTTCTCGGAAAGCCCATGCCTATTTCAACAAGACAATGCAAAACCATATTCTGCATACATTTCAAAGGCATGGCTGAGGAAGAAGGGTGTGCGGGTTCTGGACTGGCCTGCCTGCAGTCCTGACTTGTCCCCAATAGAGAATGTGTGGCACATTTTGAAACGCAAAATACAACAACGAAGACCTTGCAACGTTGCACACCTTAAGTTGGCAAGACTTGTTGGCAGAAAGAATGGGACAAAGTTACACCTGAAATGCTTCTTCACTTGGTGTCTTCAGTCCCTAAACGTCTTTTTAAGTGTTGTGAAAAGGAATGGCAACATTACAAAGTGATAAATGCTTTACTGTCCCAATTTCTTTTTTAAATATATTGCAAGAATCGAAATTGAATTAAGTTTTTATTTTGAAAAAACTATAAAACTCATGATGTAAAACATCAAATAAAGTGCTGTTGTATTGTTTTCAATGTAATACAGGTCGAAGAGAATCCCCAAATCACTTTTTTCAGTTTTAATTTAAATTTAACATACCGTCCCAACTTTTTCTGATTTGGGGTTGTAATAACAGCTTCCATGAAGCCATTTAATCAAGTGTTAGCAGATTAACAGCAAAATTCAACTGCTGACTCGACTAGGGATGCACCGATCCGCTTTTTTCACCTCCGATACCGATACCTGAGGTTTAGTATTGGCCGATACCGATCCGATACCGATATAAAAAAAAAATGCGCAAAACTATGGTAACTGTGTGTATGTGTGTGACCACACGTGCGAGAGGGAGAAATGAGGAGTGCATGACATGAGATCTTGGTGCATTTTTTGCTCATTTGCTAATTAACATCATGTCTAGTCATCACTATCAATTCATAACATAGGCTAAAAATTATCACAAATAATGTATGTTCTAACTAGCACTAGTGTTCATATTAGTTAGCAATCATATATCCGCTAGTGTCAACTTTTACGTTACATTGTAGAGGCTCAGCATGGTGACCTGTCAATGTATTTGCTGGTTCTAGTCTGTTAAAAGACCCACGATTACCAAAGCAGTATTCTTTATCTCCCTTTAATGTGCATTCATCAATTTCCATTACATGACGATGCATGTGATCCTATGTGTGTGTCTGCAATGAGAATGGGGACTAATTAGCACTGCACTGAATTACTTAGTTATTGCTACACGATAACAATTACACAACTAATATTACTCGATACATATAATTGTGGACATTACACAAGGCAACATGAATCTCATTCATAGCTCATCCAGTCGAAATCTTAACAGGATGAACCCATCTCCATTACAGCGAATCAATATCAGGACATTTATAAATCTCCGCTTAGCATGCTAATCGCTACTCATAGCAACGTGCACTCAATACACTACCTATATACTAGTGATGCGCGGGTTACCCAATTACCCGCGGGCACCCGCCGGCCGGGTGGGTTGGGTAGCAGTTTTCTCTAAGTATCGCGGGTTCGGTTGGGGCGGGTCAAAATAGTCAAAACCCGCAAACCGGAACTTTTGGAATACATAGGTGAAATCGCAATTTTGCGTTAGCCTACAGAACTTATCAATTACATCCCACTGTCACAAAGTTATTGCACTCAAAGCTCCCACTTCTGCTAGTCGTCTGAGTTAGGCTACATAACTTGGGTGTCCACCTCACATTTTATTCTATACTTTATATTTTGTAAAATTATGATTACCTTTTAGAATGGTATAGTTTAAGATACAGCTGCGGTTAGTTTATCCCAACACGCCATCCGTAGTTTTTGTTTGCACCGCCAAAACTTCTAGGAGGACTCCAATAATGGCTGACTTAATAAGAGAGAAGATTAAAAAAGGCGATGCAAAGGTTGTACGGAAAGCCTACCAAAAGAGCAAGGTGCGGGAAACATTTGGACAAGTCGTGCTGTCCGATGACACCATTGCAGACTACGTCATGTGTCTTCAATGTGAGGCGCTGTACAAATATGATGGGCATAAAACAGGTACATCAAATCTGTTATTATTGCCTGCGCTATGTGTCTGTTTGTGGGAACATCATAGATAGACATAGGCTATGTCTTCCACGCATTTGTTCTTCAATAAATAATTGCGTAAAGCTGTCGTTGTTGTTGTTTGATGTAGACCTGCCGTTGAAGTTTCACAATAATGCGAATTTAGCGCAAATCCTTCTCATTTAGTTACGTGTTAAATTAGGCATAACCCTCAGCCCCAGGCTTTTTATTTTATTTGTTGTTATTATTATTTTTATTTTTTTGCGGGTCAAATTGGGCAGGTCGGGCGGGCCGCTTCAGAATTCCCCACGGGTCGGGCGGGGTGGTTTGGAAAATGTCTTGGGTCGGGTTGGGGCGGGTGTTAAAATAACGCCCTCTCGCGCATCACTACTATATACAGTACATAAACATAAAAAAAAAAGTTTTTTTTTTTTTTTTTTTTTTAATTGTCACCGATACCCGATCTAGAAATGTCTTCAATATCGACACCGATACCGATACAAATATCGGATCGGTGCATCCCTAGACTCGACCTTGGGGTAATCCTAACGTTTTCTAAACCTTCTCTGTTTTAGCGGTCTAATGTTGGAGCTGCCGCTGGAAAAATATATCGAACTGACATCACGATCAAATAGCCAAGGCTACCATCAACTCTTGTAGTTCCTACATCACAATGTAAACAGAAGGGTTTGAGAGGGGTGGTTAGGGGCCCGTTCCTGGAAGTTGTCGCGCTACCTGGGTAGTGACCAGAGAACCTTGAGTTGAAAAGTGCCTAGTATTGCCATTTAAATCTATAAAATACATGGATCATTTCTCATCCTGGTTTAAAAATCAATTCATGATTACATATTATATATACTCACTAGACAAATAAAGAGTTACTTGAGAGAACTGGTGTTTGTGATCAGGAAATTTGGCTCAACAATGAAAATCAATAGGTTCATACCTTATCAACTGAGAAAAAGGGACTTCACTTTGTAAAATCAGTAGATCCTCATCAGTTTAGATGTCAAGGTCCCACCATACAATCTGAAAGGGTAATCTGAAGAGGAGGCAAGGGAGGGACAGAGAAAGTGACATAATTAGTTTCACTGCTTTGTGATTGTGGATGCAATAATCACTGTTTGGGGAATTATCTGTTGTCTGTCTGTAAGGCAGACTCTACAGCACTGCTAAGAATGGATCTGGCCATGGCTTTTTGATCTACAGCGGAGTAATCCAATCCAATAAGCACTATCCCCACGTTAACCGCCTGAGAGTCCTGCAGTTACCAGCTCAATAATCCTTTTCGAGGATGACAAAAGGTAGTGACTAGAATTGGCCTTTTCCTAATGGTGTTTAAGAATGTTCCACATCATAGATTCACAAGATTATAAAGAAAGACACCTTTTCAGAGATATTACTTCTTCATTATATTAATTTTCCAATGAGTAGCAATACTGATTAAAAGTCAGTATTGAAATGGTATACAGCTGTAAATTAAGTACATAACAAATCTTTCATAATGACTACTGTAATGATGTTCTATATGCCATTGGTCAGTCAAGATGAACTTAACTATGCCACAAGTTAACCTTAATGTGAAAATGATAAAAGAATATAACAATGTTACAATGATACAAGAGTGATCAATGATGGTAATACGTTTTTAAAAAACTGATTTTCCTGTTTATAATTACATAAAATCTCGTTTTTGCTGTCTATATTTGGACCTCTCTTACAGTACCATTTATGTCAGAAGAACTGTTGTTCCGCTGATGCATAGTTGTGGTGTAATGAATGGACATAGAAAAATAGACCTAAAACAGGCATATCACTTTGTACAAAGTTATGTGTTAAGTAGATTGTGCTTTTGGTAAGGAAACAGAGCAGTAGTTGTACTAAGTAGCTAAATAGTGTATAGCCTCATTCCTTAAACTTTTATACCATAAACTAAAATATGCAAATATGAAAATGTAAAGCTGGTATTTACAAACTTTGAGATGCTTCTAAAAAGCATGCAAGCCAATCAAGTACAGATCCTGTCTTCATGTGAAAGTGTGCCATTCCCAACTAATGTTGAGGGACATATCAGCTGATGACAGTTTGTGTACCAACACATACCTATTTATCATCATCAACATAGATCAATATAAGCTGTGCTTCAGCACAAATGTAATTAATAAAGTCAAATCTGTGAGAGATTTCACAAAGACCAGTTTAACTACAGTGTAAGTGTTCCTGTTCTGTGTGACAATTAAGTAAAATAGAGGTGCGGATGAATGCTTCAGTCAAGCAACCAATCTACGCTGATCCAATTGCTGTCCTGAAAAACATGGCTTCTGTCAACAAATGCGAATTATTTAAAAAGTATGCAACCGCAATCAATATACATCATCATGTGCACTGAAATATGTCACAGAAATAAAAACGCATTCCCTATGCATTCTTTCGCTGCAACACAAACGTACTCTGACTGGAATGTAACTTATTGGGAAGTTCACGTTAGTTGTTCTTCTTCAAGAGTCAAGACAGTTGGCCATGAAACAGATAATGAAATAATACATCAAACTGACCTATCTATGGTCAAGTGATATAAAAGGGTATTGGTTTAAAGAAGCATAATATATGCATCTTAAACATACAATCACGTCACCACAACACAATGTTACTTGCATCCAAGGAGAGGCAGTGGTTAGCTTGTTAGCCTCACCGCTTGCTGGGCAAGCCAGCCATTTAGGAAAGCTAGCAAGCTAGTTAGCATGAAGCAGGCTATCTGGCTGAACAGCAATTAGCAGCTAGAGTCGAAAAAATGTTTTGTTTCTTACCAATGCCCTGGACGTAGGAGATGCAGAAACAGCCACTAACAGAATAAAGTCGGTTGATTGTGACATATATTTAAAATTGAAGATCGTGAAAAGAGCGAATGCAGTGTTCACTGACTGTGGAGGTCTTCACCAGGTGCTTCCATGTCTGTTTACCAGGCAGCATTGTGGGACACACACGTCACTGTACCCTTTACCCGCACGCATGCACGTTGGGATGACTGTCTATGATCACCATGCACTCTTAAAAGCCTTTAACTGTGCAAGAAACTGTTGCCATTTTGTTTTATTTCATGCATATTTTGAAAGTTTGGGAAAAGAAACGATTGCTCCACAATAGTAGGAATGGCAGTGCAGTTTAATAATCTCATGGCCATCACCTTGTGTTGATAGCCAACCAGCAGTGTCAAGCATAGGGGCGGGGCAGTCTTCTAGCCAGCACGGTATGTTGTCACCAGGTTGTCAATAAAGTTTTCTTTAGAAGGCGTGCGTATTTCGAAGATAAATGGGGGCAGTAACTGATGGTAAGGCTGTTTAATTCGTTTCTGTAGTTGACCAATCTCATGTTTATTCTGAAACCATTGCGCCCTGTTTAAGATAGATCAATTAACATACTAGTTGAAGTGAATCAAGGAATTATCAGCAGAGTATATTAACTTTTCCCACAATACAGTTTATTAGCCGGCTAGCTCTCGTTAGCTTGTTGTTCGGATGCTATCCATAAAGTTACAGTTAGCTAGATAGTCAACAAAGTACTTAGTGGTCTTGGTAGATCGGCAGAAGACCAAATCTCTAAACCTAGCTTTGCTATAGCGGTTACATCGATATGGGTGTGTTTCGAGTTAAAAGATGTTTAAAATGTAGCCGGCAGCTGAACGCTGTAGCTGGCTAACCCACACGTTAGCATTGACATTAGCTTAATGCTATCGTTAGCTTAAAAACATTCGACTCCTTTCTATAACACACTGGTACATTATAATGACTAACTCCGTGCATACGTATGCCTTATTCTGCTCTAGACGAGGTTATTCGAAAACGTCTCCTTATTGATGGGGACGGGGCTGGAGACGACCGACGTATTAATGTTCTCCTCAAAAGCTTCACAAAATGGTGCAACTCAACTGGTTCACCTGAGGAGGGGTAAGTCAGTGGAAATCGGAAAATGCACCACTTTATTCGTTCATTCATTCATTCATTCCTCGGGCAGTCGGTTGATTTCATGCAAAAAGATCATCCACTGCATTTGACACTTGAAACAACAACTTGTGCGGATACACATGAATTGGAGAAATCGTTTGACTGTCCCCCTCCTCTAGAAACTTCCCGTTTTTGACATAATACACTAAACATTGGACCTGGAACTCCAAAATGTAGACTACTCAATATGTAATATTCAACCAGGCAGTTGAACTATTGTCTGTTCTTTCAGAGTAATCCAGTACCAGAGGATGTTGGGCACCCTGTCACAATGTGAATTTTCAATGGGGAAGACCCTGCTAGTATATGACATGAATCTCAAGGAAATGGAAAATTATGAAAAGATCTACACAGATATTGGTGAGTACCATTGTTTCTAATACAGGACTACTGACAATTGTATCTGATTCAGTTATGATGATTCACTTTTTTTTTATATATAATAGAGCAAAACATAACATCAGCCCATGAAAAAATAGCAGAGTGCAAAAAGGAAATTCAGCGGGCTAAAAGAATACGAAAAAATCGACAAGGTATGACATATCTGACAAAGCAGTGAAATATTTTATTGTATCTGTTCCGATCTGTTCAGTTTATGATTTTGCCCTCATCATGCACGCCGTATACAAGACATAACAATCCGCTGTACATGTGCTGTACATTTAATCCTTACAGTATAAGGTGCATCATTGTATAGTTGTTTGTGTTCCACTTGCCAATATATCTTTTCCCCTTGCAACAGAGTATGATGCTTTAGCAAAGGTCATTCAGCAGCATCCAGACCGTCATGAGACCCTGAAGTGAGTATAATCCTCTACAAATCCTAGGCATGTTTGAGTACTCCATCAATTTGGAAATTAAATGGATTTTGTAGATGGGGCTTTCTTTCCTAGCTTACAGGGAACAGTGCAAGATCTCAGTCTCATTGTGTCTTAGTTGATGGTCTGTAGAGATTTGATGCTAAAGATGGAAAAAAGATAGGATGGTGTAAGTGTGTATGTGGAAAAATGTGTGAAGTTGTGTTAAGTTAACCTCTTTTGTCTGCCTTGTAGATAGGTGATTGACTGTTCAGTTTTAATAAGCACCCTTCCATATCCACAGGCAGCTTGAAGCACTCGACAAGGAACTTCAGCAGCTTTCACAGATTAAAGAGAATGTGGAAGATAAGGTATGCCTGAGGTGTGGCGCTTTGCACACTTACTGTTTGAAACCTGGTTTCCAGCACCTTATGTGGTATCTTGTTTGTGTTTACCAGCACCTTAGTGGTATATTGTTTGTGTTTACCCCACCTTATGTGGTATCTTGTTTGTGTTTTGTTCTGTCACAGTTGGAGTTGCGAAAGAAGCAGTTCCATGTCCTCCTCAGTACGATCCAGGAACTACAGCAGACGCTGGAGAGTAAGAAAATCTCTAATTTTTCGTCCTTGTATTCAGTCATTCACTTTTTAATGCAGACAGTGATGATTGGACCACATACTGGTAGAATCACGACTAGTTGCTGTCAGAATGGCATTATTTTGAAGAAGTGATAGTAAAGTAACATTTGCTGTTGTGCCAGCCTCATGTGTGAATCATTCAGGATATGCTGTTTTAGGGACTACTGACTTTTACCAATGAATATCACCACAGTAACAGTCTCCAGTTTCTTTGCAATTTGTCCCACCAGAGTTGTGTATGTAGATTTAACAAATAAAAACGAAATTATGCTAAACTTTAAGAGAATATTTTGAATATGGACAATTTTTAGCACTTCATTTTGGGATTATTCACTGTGCCTTGTGTAGGCTAAAGGGATGAGAAGCCAAAGTTGACACGATCATGATTTTTCCTGGCAGACCTCTGAAGCTTTGGCAGCTGCAATGCTTTTTTTAGTTTGAGTTCCATTAGCCATAAAACGGGTTGCACAAGGTCTCTGTCTATTGTGGAATATTGTGTTGGCAGCATATGAGTGTTAACATGAGGATTAATCATAGCCAGAGCATCTCTACCTGTTGTGACATAGAACTGCACTGTTGTGGTGGGACTGGCTTGCCATGATTGGCTTGTTTAGGTTTCCTTGCGTGTTGTACTGCATGTTGTACCGCGTGTTGTACCGCGTGTTGTACCGCGTGTTGTACCGCGTGTTGTACCGCGTGTTGTACCGCGTGTTGTACCGCGTGTTGTACCGCGTGTTGTACCGCGTGTTGTCCTGACACAGGGTTCTGTTGGGGCACAAACATAATTGCGCCCTCAAACTTTTAACATTAAAATACTACATCCCCCACTGGTATTAGGTTAATTGTGTATCCGTTTTGAAAGTTTCTCCAGGTTGTGATGGGCATAATATTGTGCAATATGAAATTTAGTTAACCAATGTTGCAGTTGGAGACGTACACTAATGTTGTGGTGTTTTCTCTCCTCAGTTGATGAAAAGTCAGAGAATGACGATACTCATGAGAGCTCGATGGAAAATGGAGACTGATGCTGCTGGCTGTTGCTAACGCTAACTGATCATGTGTTTTCTTGTGCGCGATCACTGAAGTTCATTCCTCCCCAGCCCGCCCGAGCCTTTATGTAGATCGTGCAGTCTTTTCTGTTTCATTTTTACATGCTGTGAAATGCATTGTTAACATTAAACTGTTTTGAAAATGTTTCCAAACTTTTGAATTCCTCAGGACTAATTTTGATCGTGTATGGCCCCTCACCCCCCTCAACAAATCACAGCTAAACGCTCTGAGATGGTACCACAGTCTCTGTGAGCATTGCATAATTTCTCAAATCCCAGCTTTAGCCTTTATGGTACCGTTGTCGTTTTGAGTATTGTTTCATGTCTCAGGCCCAGTAAACACACCTCAGACATTAGTACATGAAATATTTTTTTTAAATTATTTTTATTTTTATAATTTACTTTAATAACCTGGCTTTTTCAACTTCAGCTAATTAACTTGTCAGGCTGTTGAGCCACTCCAATAAAAGGCAGCTTGTTGTTATCAGCAAACCACTCCAGTTCCCCATGCATTGCTTCCACTTAAAATATTCACTTTGAACAATTAGTTGAAAACACTAGGGGTTTTCAATAACCATGGTGTTTCTCATACATACTCTCATACTTTTCAGTCATACCACTAGGTGGGGCTCTGTGCCACAAACATTTTCAATTCATTTTTAATAATGGTCTCCAATATAAAAATGTATGTAAAACTTAATTATGGGTTATTGCCTTAATAGTTAAGAACCACATCTGAAAAGCTGATAAGTGTATTATGTAATGAGGAAAAATAAAACTTCTGGAATCTTTTCCTATCTTTTAACAATGTGTTATCTTTTATTTAGCATGTACATCCTTTGAAACGGAACACTTTATGCTTTCGACAAACCCCCCCCCCCCGTTACTCTTGAATTTTAACCTCACTTGTAAGTCACTTTGGATCAAAGCATATGCTTAAATTACCTCAAAACAGGACATATCTTGAGGCATATGTCGTCATCTGTGTGAAAGAACATATATGTAAAAGTTCTGAACTTCAAACTTGTTCTTTAAAGGTCATTCACCATGTGTTCTTATTCATCGAGACCTCGTTGACAGATGTGGTCTTTGAGGTTGAGGTACTGTAGCCGTATAATTCAACAACTTTTAACTTATATCTAACCCTTCACAAAAAACAGCACTGGTCTGCAATTCTTCAAAATCTACGAAATCTTTCCAAGCTGCACAGATCGAACCTAATGGTATATCAACACGGCCATCTATAGTATCTGTTTTTTTAGACCTGTGCATCCTTTTGCACTTGGTTATTTAGTTTCCAATACATTTCTCATTGCTTCCCTAAATACATTTGGGTGAATTAGCATTTATATTTTGCAGTGTGTTTAGTCCTAGCTAGTGTAAGGGGGTAGCCATTTTCAGGTAGCAAATAACATAAATACACACTATAAAGGTTGTTTCAGTGGAGAGGAGAATGCATTAGCGAAATAATGAATAACTTGTATAATAATTTAAAATGAGGTATTTGTGTGTGCATCGTGTAGACTGAATATACAGCCACTGTGGGTATGTAAACACTGTTGTAATTTATGCTGTTTAAAGCCAGCAGATGTCACCAGTGACATGCGGGACTGATGGTTCTAACAGTGTGAGTATTCATATGCATTTACCAACCTCAGTGTTCATATATTATGATGCATTATCACCCTCTAGAAAAATGACCTTTATAAATGCTAAGGGAGAGCAGAAAAACAGAGTTCCTTAAAAGGCCTGGAACAGAGAAAGGCCTATCTGGGTACACTAGTGGATGGAGGACTAACCTCCTAAAACGGTAAGGGATTCTTATCTTAAGAAGCCCGGATGATTCCAAACTATGTGTGTGGAATACCGAACCAACAAACCTGAATCCATATGCAGTTCATCTTGTGTTATCAGTCTGTATCAATCGGTAATTAACATGACAGCCTCATCATTAATACTGGTTGAGTACTTAATGCTTTTCTTCATACCATGCATGTGTGACAGACTGGCATTGACAGAGAGATTATGACAGGGGTGCAGGCTAGTGTGCATTAGGCTATGACCACACGTGATGAAGTATGACGGACTGCGATCCTGCAATGTGCGTGATGTGGAGTGTGACACTGCGGCCGCTACAGATGCTGTCCAGCTGCTTCCTGGATGGCTTCCAGCAAATCAGAGGTGACGGACAGGCTGAGGGTGAGCAGCAGGAAGTCCTCCAGCCCCATCTTCCACTCGCTGTGGCTCTCCAGCTCCCTTATGACCTCCTTGTAGGAAGCCTTCCATTCCTGGCCCTGTGTGAAACATGCAACACAAATGTCAACACGGTAAAGTTAGCGCTCTGACTCAACATTGCATGTTTGTGACCATGCTTTTCCAGGCAGTTATATAGCTATACTTTCTGGTGCAGTGCTGTGATATCTTTACAACATTGGCTATTGGGCCTCAAAAAATATGATGGATTTTATCTTTGTCCTTGCTTTAAAAAACTTAAATGCTTAAACCTAAACTTTTGATAGAGTCAATCAAAGGTGTGTCTCTAATTACAGTTTTTCACAATTGCTAAAACACATTTCTTGAAACAGTCACTCATTTTCTCTAAACACGCGCTAAACACAAAACCTCATCTTCAAGCACTATTTACAAAACCTCTGAATCCTCTTGAAAAATGAAACTTTCGTCTCAAAACAGTGTTACCTGCTCAAAATCAAATCATAAACAAAGTGATCAAAATGATATACACTTTCAAGCAGTCACTAAACAATACACCAAATAATTGAAAACACATTGTTCAAAACATATAGTTCTCAGGGAGAAGTACATTTTTTTTTTTATCTCAAAACAAATTTCATATTTATCTATCATTGTCTTTTGATGAATGAAAACATGTTCTGTCATAGTAGCTATACAAATGTATCAGAAATTACTACTCTGCTCTAATTTGTGTTGGTTCTTTCTCCTTCTTGTACCCCTATATAGTACTGTACCCTGCATCTCACTATTCACAACTCACTCTTGTTCTTTGTTGATATGAACCTGCAACCAGTCAAAATCTATTGAGCAGTCAGTACTGTTACTGTACCAAATAGAAAGCACAATGTTCAAGGCCATACAACTTGTTTACAATATTGTACATTATACAGCCTGCAATGCACTGTAGGCCTACTACAGTACACACTACTACAGTAAAATGGACAAAAATCAAAGGAGTCAACGTGGTGTTCACTTGTCCTCGTCCACTCACATTGTTTCTTCTATCCATTCTCAAACTTTCTCCTTACCACCTTCAACAACCTGTTTGCTCTCTAAACTGGCTTATATTGGTTGTGTCTCATCATTTGATACAAGTTAAATCAATTTTGAGTGGTTGTGTTTAATCAATGACATTTGTTCTCTATTTATATTTCATTGTTGCCACTTGTGTTTAGCATTATGGATGACATGTGAATTGGAGTGCAGAATGTGTTTTGAGACTGATAATGTGTTTAGAGTTTTGCTGAAAAGTCTAAGTGAGATCTGCAAATTGTGTTTTACCGTGTGAAATAGTTTTAGGTATTGACAACAGACTGCACAATTAGCTTCATGAGTACAGGCAACTGAGAACTTTGTTCAGCCAATGGGTTTTAGTGTTTTAGCAATCGTAAAAAACTGTAAGAACAGACAGAGCCAAGCTCTTTAACACTGGTGCAGCCTGCCTGCCTCTGCCCTGTGTTCTAATGGTGAAGGAGGGGAGGAAGCAGTGCTTCCAGCGTGAGGAGCACTGAAGCAAACAGACACGCACAGACGCCATGCAGCACGGCACCAACGCTACTGCCCCCTTCGAGATGCCATGTGAGCAGCCTCTTGAGGAAGCGCCCTCAGGGGGGGAGAGGTCAAGGCTGCACCCTAATGAGCTGCTGGATGACCCGAGTTGTGGCAGCGACAGTGGTAATGGCAGTGGCAGATGATGACGGCTTTGGAAGATGATTAAAAACCTGGGCTCTGTGTATGTATTAGGACTAGGTGGTGGTATTGGGGGTTGTTGGGTGGCGGCCTGTTATAACGGGTAATATAGCGCAGCGAAATGGCTGAGATGTGTTCCTCAAGCCCTCGCCCATATCAAGAGCTGCTCATTTCACTCATGCAGAGTGCGTCAACCCTGATCTGAAAAGTAAGGAATGTGATCAGTTTTACTCTCCTCAAGGTTTCCATTTGAATGGTTTTGAGGAGATCCCCTAACAGCCAAACATGTCTTTCACAACGGCTGCGTAGGGGAAGGGTGGGTACAGTTCTGCTGGCTCAAGAGACCCTTCATGGCTGTGACTGCGCTCAGGAGACTGCAGGGTTATGTGTTTGCTTTTTTATCTCACTCCACACATAGAGGGTGGGTCTTTGGAAGAGGAGGTTGATGGTGTTCTTTAATAGTACATTTGTGTGAAGCCTTACCCGTGTGAAAGCCTGAAACTGTGTCAGTAATATCTTTCTAACAGCTCTTCTGCTGATTCTACCATCTGGACCTGCAGAGCTGTAAAAGACCAGCACCAGAGCTGCCATCGCCTTCTCCAGATTGTAGCCTCTGGACAAGGCTAGAGAGAGAAGAGAAGAGAAGAGAGAGGAAGAGAGAAAGTGAGAGAGAGAGAGAGAGAGAGAGAGGAAGGGAGAGAGAGAGCAGGAGGGAGGGAGAGAGAAAGTGTGAGAGAGAGAGAGAAGAGAAGAGAGAGGAAGAGAGAAAGAGAGAGAAAGAGAGAGAGAGAGGGAGGGAGAGAGAGAGGGAGGGAGGAAGGGAGAGAGAAAGTGAGAGAGAGAGAGAGGGGGGAGGGAGGGATGGAGGGAGAGAGAGGCAGGGAGGGAGAGAGAGCGCATAGTATTGTGAGAGCAGTAGTCCCTCGTGGATCTATAGGCCTCATCATGCTGAAAATATCTCCCCATAGATTGAATCTGCAGCAGAGCGTAGCTCATTCCATGCACTGATATTATTTCTCCGTGCTGGAAAGATAAAATAGCTGGCTGTGTGGCCAGGCCACTGTGGCTACGAATGGCAGATGGTCTTTCGATCCGACCACTTCTATATGAGAGGGCAGACAGGGACACGGCTATCATTTTGCATCCATCCCACAACCCATCACTGACATTACCAATCTGCCATGAAGATAAGCTTTAAGTGAGGAGACTTACCTCCAATAGGCGCAAGTTCTTTTGGCAGTTTCAGCCTGTGTTCATAGGATAAAGTAGAAAGTGAATCAAGATAAAAGACTTAAAAAAAAGACTAAATTCTCTCTGGAAGTCTTAGGATTTCATTCAAATGAAACGCAGATGCAGCAGGCTCAAGATACTGTATGTAATGGATAGATTGCTATGATTTTCAGCACACTTCTTAAATTAAACAACTGTACAGTTCTATTCAACAAGACACTGCATAAGTAAGTGACCTACCCATCCGAGGTGTTCTTATGACCAGAATTGCCCTTTGTTTTTGATCCTATTTTGTTGTCTTTCTCAGGACTTGAAGAAGATCCCCCCATGTTGATAGGAAGCTTAAGATCACACAGGTATCTTGGCAACAGGTGCTCCAGTAAACTCATGTCCAACCTCCCCTCCCAAGTGGTGTTTGTTCAGCGCATATCTGTCGATCTGTCAGGAGGCAAAGGGCAGTCAAGACAAGACAAACCCTGGTGAGACAGGCAGGCCAACTAGGATTTAACAACAAACTCTGTGTGTGTCATTTTTCCATTTCTTACCTGTCTGTTTTATTATTGATTTCACTGGAAATGATCATGAATTGACAACACAAATGGAACAAAGTGATTATTTTTATTTTAGGAAATAGTTGGTATGTCATGTATATTCATAATCTCTTGGACAATACGAAAGTTTTGTTACAAGTTTGGCAACACAGAGCTGTTTGCTTTTTCTACTTTTTAAATGTCTCTTGTTTCCAAGCGCTGGTGAATAAGAATTCACTGTGCATAATTTTCAAGCAAGTACAAGAGGGTAATTACACTAAAATATGTATTTCATAAAACACAAGGGGGCATTCAGCATTTTCCTCTCCCCAGTATATTATGAAAAAGAGAGTCTTCTGTCTGCTATGCTGCCTCTAATTCAATTCCTGCTTTAAGCTGACGACAGCAGCTGAATTTCTCTCATTGGAGACTGAAGGGAGAAATAGCTGTGCGCACACAACACGAGGTCCTTGGATCGACGTGAGTCAGAGACCTGATGCCGGGGTGGGTACACACAGAAAACTTTGTTAGGGCATGGGAAAAATGTACCGGCACATGACACACAGGCCCTCAGAGTCTGTTGTTGTTTTTCCTGTCCGGCTTTTCCAGTGCTGGTGAGGAGAGGTGGGAATAATAAGACCAATCAGTGGGTGAATCTCATCAGAATGGACATACTAGTGTCACAAGCGTCAGCCAAACTGACATGTGCCAAAACCAGGTTTGTCGGTCTCTGCTCTCTGTGGCATTCCATCATAAGTCCCTTGTGGATGTCTCTGAACATTTGTTGTCTAGCAGTGTGAGCACATTGATGGTTTGATGGTTTGACACTAGAGGTCCAAAATATCTCCCTCTCGGTCGACTGGAAAATATCTTTCATAAACATATAAACAAGGTGTCAACAAGGCTGATTCATTCATAAACTCTGCTGATAGTGAAAATGTATTCTGCCCTACAAAGGCAAAGAGCAGTATGTGCATTTTTTCAAAAAATTTTTTTTTGCAGAAATTGAAAGTGCAGGGTCAGCTCTTCAATCTGTGAAAATTTTATGTTGATCAATAAACTGTTTCATGTAAATATTTGCAATTTAAATTTGCAGTGTGTATAGAAAAGTAGAAATAGAGTAAAACCAAGCCAAGTGCAGTATATGTCTTTACTGCAGTTTTCCTTGATTCTACATGCAATACCTTAATGTATGCGTGTGTAATTTTAAGCAGTAATACAAAGGCAAAACGCAGTTTAGCCTATAAAATTACCAGATTTTGCAAAAATGAAAAAAAAACTTAAAGGGTGGTGTTCACTTCACTTTAATCTATCTAATTATACATTTTGTTGTTAAATATAATTTAAAACTTTTACTTGGTGTAAAAAAAAACACAAAAAGCTGTTTTTCTCAGTTTGGGGTTTTTGCACTTACTGCTCTTTGGCTTTGTAGGGCAGTATTACTTGATTATGATTATAAGAATACTTTTCTGTAACTTGTCTGCATCTGTTGGATAGATGAGACTTAATTTGTACTTTACATATGTTCTCTTGTTTTGTTCTTGACACAGGATACATTTTGACGCCAGATATCAAATGACACAGTATACATTTCTAAAAGAGAGAAAGAGAGAATATTCAATTCACAGAGAATATGAGTTCAGCATTTGTACAACTTCTGACCATTTATCTTGCTGGCATCTCCACAAGTCTTAGCCAGAACACAGTGTGTCTAGTCATGCCTGAGTTTAATCAGAATCCCATTGACCCCTGTTTTCCCCTCAGCTAGGTAACATTAGGTACTGTTTCCCCTCAGCTAGGTAACATTAGGTACTGTTTCCCCTCAGCTAGGTAACATTAGGTACTGTTTCCCCTCAGCTAGGTAACATTAGGTACTGTTTCCCCTCAGCTAGGTAACATTAGGTACTGTTTCCCCTCAGCTAGGTAACATTAGGTACTGTTTCCCCTCAGCTAGGTAACATTAGGTACGTGGACATGGTGCCGCACTCTGTGGCGGTTCAAAAGTTTGATGGACGCTTCATTTTCAAATTAAGAAAAAGGAAAATAAGAAAAAAAAATGTGGGTTTTTCTGGATGTGAAATCATGCACATACAATAGACAAGATGTACTAGTATGCATCCAACAACTGCACATCAGAGACATGTTTTATTCCTACATGATCACCTGAGATTGGGAGGATCATATCCAAGAATGAAAGGAACACTTAGGCTATATTCAGCTTCAACTTCTCCATCAGCAGTACCATTAGTCAGAACTATTATATGCTCAACCACGAATCGCAAGCATTTGCAGAACATTTCAGTGTGATTTAGCCAGTTTGACGTAAATATGCATCACATTTGCTGTTGAGCTCAGGCCACAGAAAACTCTGAGAACTAACCACAGCTCACAGAAAATATCTTTAAGGCACACTGTATCAGGACAGGTAATTAGCGAGTAACTGAGTGGATGTAGTCTCCCAGTTGCAGTCGGCACTCTTTGTGAGAAACCTGAATGTTGGAGAGGCCTTCATCAAGAACTCATCTCTCTCAGGTCACAGACGAGACAAAGAAGCACCAGTCAGATGCTTACCCTCTGAATTCTCTTTTGCTGAACAGCCGGGGGGAAAAAGAAAACATGCTTTAGCACATCTGCTCTGTCACTATGGTAACAGCGCTGAGGTGTGCTTTAGAAGAAGTCAGAGCCCTTCAGTTGTCACAGAAACACCGGGTCAAAAATTGAACTATTTATCTGTGCCTGGGCACAATGGATGCGTCCATCTACCTACCACCCGACTGGACAGACATGGCTAAATAGATTGTCAGAAGAGATTGTAGCAATGTCGTTCTCCTAGCTCTTTCTTCAAATGGTTTTTTTACTTGGTATTGTTGCTTAATCTGCTCTGGGGCAGTGATGGGGATTTACATAGCAGACTGTCAAATTTGAATAGAAAAATATATTACATTTGAATAGAATGAAATAAACTTGCAAAATATTCTCTCCCCCAACAGTTCTGAAGACAAAAGACTTACTGTCACTAGGTAGCTCTTGATGTCTAATGTACCAGCAACTGTCTAAAGGTTGTGTCGTCCACTTGTGCTCCTTTTTTCTATTCTTGTTTCTTGCTTGTTTTGTGTTTTTGTGAAACATCCTGAATCAAAGGAAAATTCCACCAACTTGGCTTTGAGATCATTAGGAGATTCTACATTAGGCAAATTCCACCAGCCTGGCTTTGTGATCATTAGGAGAATCTCCGCTGTCCTCTAACTCAGTCCATGTCTCACAAGCCTGGCTGCTCATCAACTCAACGAGACCTGCCAGGCCCTGGCTAGATGCTATGGTGAATGGGCCACGGATGGCTCCGCTCCACTTGCCTCGGGTTATTGCATGGCCAAGTAGGACAGATTCCACAGCTCACTGCATGGCCTGAAAGACATCTCCGTCCATCGTCATAAACATGCACGGGCAGATAATTTGCAAGTGAAGAGGTATCAGCGCTAAAAAGCTCTAAAATAGCTCTCTATTTCAACACTGATCTGAAATATTAGAAAAAAACATCTACTGTTGTGTCTAGTGTTTGGAACTTGGAAAACAGCATGCCTGATATTGCATTTACATTAAAGTATAAACTACTAACATTAACTCTATAATATAGACTTGATTCAAGACCATGATGTTTTTATGCAGACTAACAAACTAAACAGCAAAACAGAACATATCAGGACTACGGTATTTTTTTGTGCAGTTCACCAATATGAACTCATTCTTAAATGTATGATATCTGTTTCACATACAGTAGTATCCATGTCTTCCTTAGCAGGGGTAAGGAAGCATAATGTAGTTTTTATTAAAGTAGAAAACACTAAGGTACTGTCTACTGTCCTTATCCACGGACAGGATGAACAGGATTTATTCCACACACATAACGGTAAATATCATGCCTTGGTCATTTGACTTTAAGCAAAGAACTTGACTTCATTCAGTGTTTTGTACAATAGCTTTATTGTCATCACTTGAAATGCAAATACAATGTCATTCACACTGAATAGCCATGGCCACCAAAATACAAACATGGACACTGACTTGTTCACATTTATATTAAGACAGAGACAGTAAAAGAGGAACACCAATGGCATATGTTTAAATATATGTATCATGTTTATACATCATGACAAGTCTTAGACATGCATTTCTAGTTTTGCATTTATTTACTCTCCTATAATAAGGATTTCCAGACATGTCCCGAGTGGGACAGAAACAAAGGGGACATGAGGACTTATTGTTTGATGTCTTCCTGACTTACTGATTGAAATGTCTCACCAGTCCCCTCTAACTGCAAAATGTGAGTATTAAATGTGCGGAGCAAAGGCTTCAGGAAAACATGTTCATAAAGCCTGAAGCAGACTAAAACACTGTAAACAAAGGACCGCAAGTAAACAGTGCAGGGTTGATATCTCAACCTAGTGATAAAACTCAAACTGGGTTTAGTCTTTAGAGAATGAAAGACAACAAAGGCTCTATCTAAGTATGCTGGACGACAGTGAGGAATAGAGACATATTCCTCCTAATAAAAAGTAACATGAATTTCGCTGTCATAGGAAAATATAGAAAATATTAAGTATCTATCTATATTTAAAAGTACAGCATATTCAAATAGAGATCACTGTAATTCATTTATTTTATATCATCTGCAAAAACAGGCATATTAGTAACTTCTACAGCACAACTTCATGCACTTTGTCAGAACAAGTACGATTAAAAATGTATACAAATGTGGACCAGTTTTTTTCCCCACAGCAGTGCAAACCCATCTATCCTTTTTTTTTTAGATCAGTGACCAAAACACAGGCAATATATCATTAAGAAAAAGTAAAGAGCAGCCATCTAAAGTCTATTTTCATTCACAAACTCAGGTATACTAACATTGTATATACCTGTATTAACTTAAATAGCTGTCACTTTTTTCCTTACATAGCATGGGATCAATGGTTACACTTGAGAAAACAATGTGATGTTCATCTTTATGAGTGTTTCAAGATGCCTCTTGGAATATCTAAGAAGGATGCCATAAAGGGTATTTTCCAACCCTCTCTCGTCTGAAAAAGACTGTTTTCAATTAACCTGTAAGTGATAAATCACATAAAACAACAAACCCCAATACCTAGGTTAGTATCAACAGAAATTACGTTCTATTATTATAGCATTCACATAGCATGGGCCTCACATTTCAGATTATTGGAGCTCCACTACCATGTGCTTAATCCTTAGAGACAAAAAGCTAAATTCCTTAAGGAGACATGCCCTTGGAGATGACTAAGGCCTCGGGGCTGCGATCACATCTGGTTTGAGAATGAGGTGGGCCCCCCCACCTGGCTGTAGTC
Source organism: Sprattus sprattus (assembly GCF_963457725.1). Taxonomy (NCBI): domain Eukaryota; kingdom Metazoa; phylum Chordata; class Actinopteri; order Clupeiformes; family Clupeidae; genus Sprattus; species Sprattus sprattus. The sequence goes on along the minus strand of NC_137908.1, from coordinate 27,822,710 downwards.
TGACTGTTGGCCCATGTCACCTTGGGTGATGTAGCCGCCTGTTTGGTTGAAGCTGCTGCCCTGGTTGTAGGGTGCCTGGTTGTAGGGAGGCTGGTTGTAGGGCGGTTGGTTGTAGGGCGGCTGGTTAAAACCGGCTGACTGTTTTTCCGAGATGCGGTCTGGGTACTGCTGAGTGCCGCCCTTGTGCCAGCCAGTCTCTTTGAAGACGAACCAGATGTTGCCTGCCCACAGCACAAAGTTCAAGTAGCCAAAGACCTTTGAAGGAAAAGTGTGTGTGAGCGGGGATACATACAAGAACACAACAAACAAAACTTGTTCATGAGATCTACTCAAACAAGTGCTACAGTTTGTGTGTGTGTGTTTGTCTTTGGACTCACCACAGATGTGTTGAGACCAGACCAGATGGGGCCGTAAATAGAGCCACATTTGTTGCCCTGGGTCTTGCAGGCGGACATGAGCAGCACCACCTCGTCTGGGTCTGTGGCCACTTTGACATCAGCGAGACCCTTAGCCCAGGCTGAGGAGCTGACCAGCCACAAGAAGGAGAAGACCACGGTCACAATGAAGTCCTGAAAGAAGACACGATACATCAGGTGAGAATGCAGCAACTCCACCACTGTAGTCAGTGTAAACTGGAACGTCCTTTGAACGTCAAGATAACCTCGTTGGCTGACGTTACCGAAAGATTTGTACTCACAACGAGAGGTCCCCTGTTGTTCTCTCGGTATTTGTTTTGATAGAAGATGTAAACGACAGTGGCCAGCAGAGAGTAGAGGAAGGAAAAAACTGCAATGGTGACAAAGAACTGGGCGGAGGAAGAGAAGTCTCCCACGAGGTACAGCCGCTCCTGCCTCCTCCCCTCGCAGACAGGGACCTCAACAGACACCTGGTGCAATCTGACAGAAATAGAAGAGATTTAGCTTAATATGGCCGGTTGATCTACAGTCAACTGAGATGTTGACTATTCGGGACTGTTTTAAACCTTTTTGGATCCAGTAAACATTCAATAAAACACTGTTGTTTCCAAACTGACAAAATGAAAAACATAAGCAAGTCCATAACCTAACCTAGCACCCACAACACTGTGCTTTTATACACTGCAGGTGATTGTCCATGTCACTGTTATAAAATCCTGGAGGTGGCCCAAAGCTTTAGACGTCTTCAACTCAGGACTAATGAAATCGTCTGAATATCCAGTTATATTTCATCTGATATTCTTAAGCCCTTCTGAAATCAGCTGGTGAAATATCTTACCATTCTTTCCTCATGTGTAAAGTACGCAGTCACTCAGCTCTTGAGAACTACAGACTTTAGTCTTTTTAATGTAACATTGTTTTCTGCAATTGCTCAAGAGCAGCACATCCAGGTCTCTGTGATACACAATGGTGTACACTCAAAACCAAGTACCTTGAAGAACCATTCGAAAATTCAGGCCTTTGCTTTGTAGGGTTGAGTCCAATCAACAGATAAACAGTTAAGGAGGTCAGACTATTAAAACTAAATGACATACTTGTGACAATTATGGCATCATTTCCAAATTCCAATTCCAAATGTAGCCTTAGGATTTATGTCATTTATTTCTGTTTGCTCCCCCACTGTGTCTCTTAGCTACTGTTATAAAATAGAACACATACAACCCTAATTTCCGCTTATAAAGACATCTGATACTCCAGGTTAGCTTTGAGAAAAGGAGAGTGAGATGCTGAATTGTTTCAGTAACTATTCCTGGACTCATCTTCTGGTTTCATGAAGAGAAGGTCCCATGGTCCGGGTTATGGTGTCCACACTCTATGAGATAGAAATCTACAGTATTCTTATGGTAAATTTCTTCCGATGTTCAAACTTGGTGCTACTGAAAATATACGCGAGAATCCTGTGTGAGGGCTAGAACAGGTTTCATAGAATGATAAAATGTACCTGCCAGTCCCATAGAGTCTGCTGACATATCTCAGTGTAAGTATTCATAGAGCCTCACAGAGCCTGTCAGCAGACGATGCACAGCAGTGTTAGCCTTACAATCTGTTTGAATTCTCCTCCATCTCTTCAATTTATCTGACAGAACATTTGAGAACATGGACATTTGAGAACATGGACATTTCAGATAATGGACATTTCAGAATGTGGACATAATCAGTCAGATATGGTTATAATGCCATAAATCATTTTGAGAGGAGAACATTTGAAACTTTTTGAAGATGCGCATGAAGACACTGATAGAAAATGCTACCAAAAAATGTAGGTAGGACAGCAACTTCCAAATACTTCTTCTCGCATAAACAGTATACCAAACACCAAATCCAAAGAAACCCCTATTTGCATTTAACACATAGGCCTACAGTAATATTTTCTGACATAAATCAATACTGTATGTAAGTATGTATGTATGTATGTAGTAGAAGTGTATAGAGACATCATCATCTGTATCTGTACATTCAACCATCAAATCTCTCTCTCTGCATCTGTATTTGGATAGAAGACCAGAAGTGGGGGTGGTTTATTCCGAAAGTCACGTTAAATCGTGCCAATGTTGTATTTTCTAACCTAGTATTCATTGGCAATGCATTTGTTATGCCTTTGAAGCATCAAATTGATTTCATATTGGCATATAATATATTATGAAATACATGTGCTCATCCTCATACTGTTGTTATCATCTCTCTCTCTTTTTCTCTTTTTTTTTCATTTTTAACTAAACTAAGTTTTATGAACTGTCTGAACCAGACCACAACCACTCCTTTAACATCGAACAATCAGAAACTGTTCATTTTAGATTGATAAGAGCATAATGAAATTTGACAATGTGACCACATTCTGTCAGTGACACATTTGTCTTTGTAGTGGTGTATTCACTGCTTTACTACTAATTCATACATACTTTCATAGGTAGATGACTATATAGTACAGGGCCAGGCAACTGCCGAAGAGTGGGATGTTATATTCGCAGAGCAGGAGTATATCTTTGGGGACTTCACAGAACGTCTGTGGGCATACCTCACCATTGAGCAACTCTTGGAAAAGAAGTCAGTAAATGAGTTTAATATCTCTGTCAGTAAATATCTCTCGGATATCTTAAACGGATGAATATTGACTAAAATACAAGGTAAATCATGGCTTTTATGGAAGAAAATTACACATACAGCTAGAAACTAACGCTACTAAGTTTCATTTTGATGTATATGTTGCAGGGGTTTGAAAGCAACCCAGTTGCCACACCAGGCTTTTTCTCTTGCTAGCACCTATTCATGATGTCTCCTCCTCCTTGATGTGAGAGTTTCCCTGAGTGATAGCTGGGAATCACAAGCTCTCAGCCTACTGCTTGTTGTGCACTGTCTTGGTGGGGATGTCTACAGTATCTTTCAAAATGATATGAATCGATTTACAGGAACATAATGGCTGACACACAGACCTGTCAATTATGGAGCTGACTTTCTTTTACGAATATTAATGAACTTCGGGTATAAGAAATATCTGTTCCATGTAGATTTGTGTATACCTGAAGTTGTTCATATATATATGTATATATTCATGCCTGTCTGTAACTCTGTAGGTATGTCTGTAAATATGTTTGTATGTGTGAGTGAATAGACATTGCAGTCCTAAATGAATGGATAAGTATACAATTTAGCCAAATGTTATGCAGTTCCATAAGGCCCACAATGACAATTGCGGAACAGTGCACAAGTGACTGTTGGTACCTGAAAGGGTAAGCAAAGTTGATGCCAATGCTGAGGTTGCTGTCCATCTTATTGTTGCAGTCGACACTAACCCGCAGCTGCCCAGAGTAGCCTCCACATGTTGCGAATGCGAAGATGGCAAAAAGCTGAGGTGGAAGAAACAAAAAAAAGTACAATTAGTAAATGGTGGACGCTTCAATTATATAGCAGCTGTAACACAGTGTTTCAGACAGAAGGTGAATAGAGTTTGAGAAAAATAATGTGTCTCTGGAACACTGAAGCATGCAAATCTATTCTACTAGAAGTTCCAAAAATGAAATTATGAACACCGAAAATTAGCCTAATAGGTCCTCTTTAACATTACGTAACTTGACTCAGTGATTTGAGGCATTAGCATATAGCACGATGCTTGTTTGGTGCCCATTGCTTATTCATTGTGAGTCGCAAAGATGCAGTGATGTACCAAGGAAACAACTGGGATCTCTACAGGCTTCAAGGAAGACATAAATAAGAGGCATTTGCTTGTGAACATAAGGCTGATCAGCATTACAATTTCTCACATACTCCCAGCAGGGGCCAGATGCATTGGAGTTTGTGGCATTTGAAGTTTAATACAGTTTTAGAGGCTTACAGTTGTGAACTCAGAACAAGCACAGAAAGTTAATGGCCATGATCTTGCATTGGTCAATTTCAGAACTCAGTGATTTTGTAATGGGTGGGTCAATGCAATCACTGCATGTGTAAACAAGTAATTCATCTTTATTTTCAAATTGTAATTGGTCACAATGGTACACACACACACACACACACACACACACACACACACACACACACACACACACACACACACACACACACACACACACACACACACACACACACACACACACACACACACACACACACACACACACACACACACACACAAATACACAAACACACACACACACACACACACACACACAACTTTGTTTAATTTCTGTCACAGACACAGCAGCTGATATAAGCACAGAGGACATCAACTGTCTAAATTGCGGCCCTAAAACACACTGACTTAACAGTGAGAGGGGAGAGTGGCAACACGACTCTTAACTGCTGATGGAATGGCTTTTAACTTTGTAAAAAATCGAATCGATAAATCTAAAGTGCACGCTGCCCAAATGCAAAAATATCTGTTTGAGATAGCTTTTTAAAAGAATAATTCAGACGAGATTTACGTAACTAAAGGGATACCATAAATGGGCCTCTCTCGACTCACTCTCCACACTCTCATTTAACCTGCTATGTCTCCATCATAAGACATTTCTTAGGAACATTAAGATGCACCCTGGTGCTGACAAACAAAAGCTCTATGGTGCAGGCCTGGGACTGAAAATTAATCCTTAAGTCAGTGACCTCCATTCCCTTCTCTTAGAGAAATTCCTGGACATCGTGCCCTGGATGTGATTATGAAAACAGAACAAACCATGTATTATCCATAAAAACAAGACCCAAAAGGTGCCCCTGAATGAGTGCGACTTTAAAACCTCAGGTTTTACAGCCTGACACAAAGCAACCGGTTTCTGGGGGTCACGACATGGTGCAAAGGAAGTGGCTGTTGACAGCCTATTAGACTGCTGCTGCTGAGACAATGGGCTCATCCATGAGAGTGAGGGGACCAGAGTGACTCAGATGCATTTCGCCGTCTCACTGGGGAACTGCCCAAGGATTCACCCTGATGAATCAAAAGCATCTGCTTCTACACCAACTGTTGAGAGCAATTTTGAGGCTGACTCTCACAACACGAGTCCTCCCAAGGCATTCACCCACAACTGCTAACAATGTGAAACATCCTCCACATCTGACCACTGAACAATCACTCCTTTAGCCATGCAAGGAATGCAAACCACCCGTAACTGAAACTTTTGTAATATTCGTCTACAGAAATATACGATAATATCTACACTACAACACTGATGAAATACAGAGCCTAAGAGCACACAATAGGTAGCACAGGAGTCCTGAAAGCGTTACTTTCTCTCTCTCTTGCCTCCATGAATCACACGCATACATGCATGAAACACCTCCATCTACATGCACGTCTGATTTGCAAAGAAACTAAAGGGGGCTGTTTGTGAGCTTCACTGCAAGGCTCCTCAGATGTGCCTGAAAGAACCTTGTCACCAGATCACAGATGTGGCGCTGAGATGAGCAACTGATCAAAGTTCAATTCCTGGCAGCTAACTTGCTACAAGAGAAAAGTGTGTGAAACAAATTAGTACCAGAGAAAAAGGTAGGAGACTCCAGCTGCTGGGGGGGAAAGCTGCCTTTGGGTGATTACCAGACCTGTTAAAAAAATGTTAGAGTCTCTCTAAACAGCAGACACAACACGTGTGTCTGTGTGAGAGCGTTTTGGTGCCTACAGTCAATGAACGCACAGAATGTGGAACAGCAAAATACATGAATGGATATCTAGCCAGAGTGGTGACAAGTGGTTTTACTATCAACATGTAATGTGCCTCCCTCCTCACTCTTGTCAAGTATGAAATATCATACAGTTTTGCAGTATTTCCTCTCAAGCAAAATGCAGCACTACAATTATTTTGCCCGGACAGAAAGAGGATTCTTTTTGTTAGCAGTGGTGATCAGAATAAATCCACTGTCTACATAGCAACACATAAGAACATGCATGGTAAAAAAAAAATAAACACCTGATGATCTATACGAAGGAGCAGATCATGGACTTACCGGAGCAAATATAACCATACACATTTAGGCAAAGAGGAATATCCAGCTCCACTAAATGACAGGCTTCCCAGTAGCTCTTTCTCTCATACCAAGAGGAGGAGAGGATGCTCCCTATAGCCAGACCAGGATAATGTGATCAGTCTACTATTTTCTCTTTCTCCTCCTCCTTCTCCTCCTCGTCGTCCTCTCTCTCCCTCCCTCACTTGTGGATAAAATAAAGAACGAATGGGATCAATGCAGGGGAAGAAGTAAAAGAGAGGAGAAGATATTGTGTATCTCTGTGACTCTGTGGTCAAGTGGCCACCTACCCAGCGACAGGAAGCCATCAGAGCTGAGCTCTGGAGTCAAGCCTGACACTTTCCCTCGGCATTGTCCTACCTTGCTACTTCACTTTATAGGGGTGCACGATTCAGAAAATGTCACGATTCGATTCGATACCGATTTTTAGGCTCACCATTCGATTCAAAATCGATTTTCGATTCAAAAACGATTCTCAATTTTAAAAAATTGATTCACAGTATGTAAATGTTAGTGCTGTCAAACGATTAAAATATTTAATCGCGATTAATCGCATTTTTGTCATAGTTAACTCAAAACGAATCGCGATTAATCACAAATTAATGAATCGCAAATTGTATTTTAATGCTCTTATCATGGAAAAGTTGATTGGCTTGCTTTATGCAATGTTTTATTTAATTGAAAAACAACATTGCCAAACAGGGCGGTACAAAATAAAATTATAAAGTGCACATTTCAGACTCAGCCTATAGTGCAGTTAAACCATGGCTTAATATTTTCTTTTTTTCAAGTTTGCTGTGAACATAGAAGTCAGGCCTCTTATTTCAAAAACAATGAACCGTAACAGTTAGGTTACCAATAAAAGGTAAGCCTACTACTTCTGTGCAGCTGCCTGTTGACATTTTCAGACAACAGCTCGCTTCTTTTGCACAACACAACTTTTAAAGGTAAACTTTCTATTCAGAAGCTTTTTATCAGCCATTTCGCCGTATCGCGCTCACCATCACTTAAACCGTAACGTTAGCATACTACACAGTTTGCAAAGCCAAAAAGAACGTTAATCTTTTTTTTTCATATTTATATGAATCGATTTTTGGAATTCTATGAATAGATTTTGAATCGGAAGCACTTGAATCGCGATACGAATGTGAATCGATTTTTTTGCACACCCCTATCACTTTACTATACTTTGCTTTACCATAATATGCTTCACATCACATCATGGTTCATTCTCAGCCCACAAAACACTGCAATACATCACACTAATGGATACATGTATCCGGCAATGTGTAGCAGCACACACAACAGAGAAACACCACAAGTGAAATAAATGTACACAATATAATAAACAATATCACAAATATCAGAGGAGCAGTGCACTACACCTTATTACATAGTGTACAATTATAAGCAGGAAAAGTACCCTGAGTTTTTTACACTGTCATTTACTATTTTATAGTGGATTGACTGTGTTGCATTTTATGAATTATAGTATATTACAAAGATATTTCACTTCAGATGTTGACCACATATTTACTTTACTTTCTGACTCAACTGGTAAAGCAAGGTGCTACCAACGCAATGTTTTGGGTTTGACACTAAGGGAACACACATACTGATGGAAGTTAATCTGTGCTATTCTGCCTATTGGTTTGGATACAATCTCAAATATGATAAAAACTACTAAATGAACACATGCAAATGTGTTCCACAGGAGTCAATACTTAGACCACTCCTTATCCTTTAACACTCCTGATACTATCACCTCTGTATAGCTATTTGCATCATTACAAAACACAGCCATCATACACAGATGATTCACTACATGCCACTTTGTTGTATCTCAGCCCAAGCACACAGAATAGAACACAATTCTAGACAAACCACCACACCAGTGTCCTCCAGTTTAGAAAAACTCATTTTCATAATGCTCACTTTCCAATGTCGTACAGAAATGCAAAACCACACCAATGAAGAGTTCTACTTCATGATGCAGTGCTCCGGTCTAATGGTTAATGGAATCTCTTCATTAGCAACAGATCACGGTCCCTATATATGGAACATGTCATGCCACCTTAGCAATTAAAGCTTCTATTTCACCTTAAGGTGCAAAACATGTCATTTAATACAAAACAAAATGCCACAGCATTACTTGTAATGTCCTGCTTTACCCAATTACTGAAGCATTGTTATTATTCTGCGTAAGGTGTTAATAGGTGTAGTTTATCCCAGAATCGCAGAAAGTTAGACAGAGGATATGTACGCCAACATGTCCATTTTAATGAGATATTGAATATACTGCACCCATTACATAGACAAATTGAATGAACCAGACAGCTGGAACTCATCAACCTGTTAATTAAACATACTATTATAGACACAGAAGTGTATAAACATAAACAATGACAATGTGCAGGGGCAAAAAAAAAGAAGAGCAAGAGCGAGAACACTCCATGAGCAACATTCGCCTAACTACGTCTTTGCCAGTGGAGACTGGGTGAAAAACGAAATGCCAGTCCTCATTGTACCCTTCTACACTGACATGGTCTGGTGAGGTACACCCACGGCACATTATCAGTCTGGTGGTGCACAGCCCACAGGTGGTGTTTTGTCTCCCGGTAATGATCCTCTTAGTCACGCTGCCTTCCCCGTGTCTCAGAGCAGGATGCCGTGTTTCATCAGCTCCGTCAGAGTCGAGCGGAGTAGTGTACTGTTGGCACAGAAGAGCTCTCACTGGGGGTGAGAACCAGGGCATTGTGAGGAGCATAGTGTCTCACTGATGTAACCCTCTGTAACTGACTCTGGCAGTGAAGGGAAGTAAAAACACAAACACATACACACACACATACACACACACACACACACACACACACACACACACACAAACACACACACACACACACACACACACACACACACACACACACACACACACACACACACACACACACACACACACACACACACACACACACACACACACACACACACACACAACCCAACACCTGAACCTTCTCATCAATAAGATAAACAGTGCGAGGGCGGGAGAGGTAAATATTTAGACGTGGGAAGTGCAATAACACGCCCCCACCCATTCATTCTCCAGGGATCAAACTCAAACTGAAACAGTCAAACAGAACAGTAAAAACAAGCATCATGAGCAAAGGGACAATCTGTCTGAACTCACCTCCACAACTGGACTTGCTTAACATACAGGTAACATAATATAGTGTTAAAGCACGTGCAACCATTGTGACAGTATGACAGTGCCTGCTGTGGAAGGGAATCTAACATATCTGAATTTTTGAACAATCCGTTTATTAACAAGTTGTTTTGTACCTCATGCAGGGTCTTAAAATGAGCACTTCTCATCTGGCTCAGGATAGCCCATGATCTCATCTTTCAGCCTTTATTCTGCTTAGGAAAGTGGACAGACAAATAGACAGACAGACAGAAAGACAGATAGACAGACAGACACATTTATGAGACCTACGCCACACTGCTCTCAGTGCCACCCATTCAAGGCTGCAGGTTCCAGTTCCCAACTATTCCCCCACTGATGTGTCAATCAACCAAAATTCATTGGACATGAGTTGAGAGTGAACAGAATATTATTATGGTAAAATGATGACAAGATACTACTAGAGTAAAACACTCTTAAACCATGAACACAGTAATTACTGTTGTCATGCTTTAGCCATTCTGTTTTTCTCCCTCAGCACAGTTGGAGTCATCATCACGGTTTGGTTTCACTGGCTGCCCTCTATCGGACAGGTTCATTCATTCATTTGGTTTCACTGCCCTCTACCGGACAGGTTCAGTCATTCATTTGGTTTCACTGCCCTCTACCGGACAGGTTCAGTCATTCATTTGGTTTCACTGCCCTCTACCGGACAGGTTCAGTCATTCATTTGGTTTCACTGCCCTCTACCGGACAGGTTCAGTCATTCATTTGGTTTCACTGCCCTCTACCGGACAGGTTCAGTCATTCATTCATTCATGCTTGACTTCAGTCACATACATGCTCGGGTCTGCACTTGGACACAGACACACGCAAACACACATGCATTCCTATTCCACATTGTAAGTGAATAAAGAAATGAATAACTTACCCAGTCAACATTACAGTGTTGCTGTGGTAACACTGGTCTTGCAAAGCCAGGATAATAACAATCTCTCTCAAACCAATACACTGAACAGAGACTATTTAAATGTGAATAGTTAATACTTCTAGTGTGTGGCACATCTGAGCTTTAGCCACAGGCTTATTAAAACTTATAAGAGAGCGATGCCTATCAGATTCTATAGCAAGCCACAAAGTGAAACAGGAAGATTATATTCCGTTCCTGAGCTTTCTGTGTGCTACAAAAGGAAAAAAAAAAATCTTTCCTGGAAGCTTCTACAACAGAGGCAGAGAATCTGAAACCATGACACAAGTCATTTCAACCATGAACAGCTGCACAAACCACCACTAATGTAAAATCACTGGCCGTTACATGCACTTATGAAGGCCGTCAGTCGCCTAATCGCCAATCCATGTTTCACTTAAAGCAACAGTGTGCAGAATTTTTTAATGCCATCTGAAGTATGTTTTTGTTGAGAATTAGCTTTTGTATCATCCTCAAATTAAATGTAATGGTCTACGGCCATGTGATAAACAAACTGCCTGTTCCCACAAGCTGCCAAGCCAATTCATTACCTATGGCCCCTGTGTGTCTGTGAATACTCATACATCTTTCATACAGTATAGAAACACATGAGTATTGTCCCAGCTCAGACAATGGCAGCACATGCCTGTCTGGCACTCTGCCCTGTCATCTCTCTGTTCTGTGTCCTAGAAGGCTGTGCTGACTCTTTAATCAGCCAGCTGTGGCTCTCGTCAGGCAGGCTCTGGCTGCCGGCGGGAACCCTGACTGGAGCCAGTCCTGGACGCTGGTGGTCTCTGAGGTCTGGTTTCCCTCTCCCGCATCTGTCTGTAATGAGCCCTCCAGCCTGTATGACAGGTACCGCGGGCCGGCTGAGCCAGCCAGATTCAAAGGGAAAGAGAGACAGAGAGCGAGAGAGCGAGAGAGAGGGGGGTGGGGGGGTGGGGGCTGATGAGCTGTCTGACATTACACGCAACCACCCCCTTGTGGCAGGTGGCTCGTCTAGACTGCCACACTCAACCCACTCACACAATTCCTTTCATCTCTTTTTACGTTTGCTGCTGGAATCACCGTCCTCTGAGAATAGACCACACTCACATGAAATGAAACTGGACCAGTTTTTTATGTGGGGACATGGTTACAATAATATTCATGTTTTCTGGTTTGACAATACACACAATGTGCTTTCCAGAAAATGAAAGTCACATTTCAGTTCTCTCCCCAAATATTGAATCTATTCTGCATCCCATTCTGCGAACAGATAAGCACAGACCTCACAGAAACTGGCTACATGAAAGCAATGTGTCAGAAACTGCAGCACCTGTCCCGTTCCCTCACAGATCAGCGTTCATGTGGACAGCGAGAAGGGAACTCACACAGAGAGATTGTGCTTTTGATGTTTTCCGATGGTGTCAGCCAACTCCCTGTTTGTTTGCTGCACCCCTCTGGCTGGGATTAGAACTGCCTCTTATCAGCACAAGTAGGCCAACCATAACCACTCACTCAGGGAATCAGTTCACCACAGCGGCCATGGCAAGAGAAGATTCACCAGCACAGGGAAACTCTGAACACACCAGTGAGTGCAAATGTGCACATGATCTAAAACATTACGTGCTCTTTGGAAAACGTCCTCTCAGTCAATTAGAACAGTAGAACATTAGTAGAATGCATCAGAATGAAGAAGAGAGACAGACATTCATCTCACATGTCCTCAGTTAAAGTTGTATGCTATTACATAACACAGCACATGGCCAGTGAGCAAGAAAATCAGGTTATCTATGCCATCTACTGGCAAAACACACACACACACACACACACACACACACACACACACACATGAGTGTGAAACAATGACACCGATCTTTATGCTAGTGTGTCCAAAATCATCTGCTCCAAACAGAGAATATGCACAGTATTTATTAACATAAAACTGGTTTAGGCTCTTAACTTAATCTACATTTAGCTGACAAGACATGGGAATGCAACAATGACACTGAACTTGAATGATAAGTGATGAAACATGTGTTCATATGCATCTGCCAGCAGTGTGCAGTCACTCTTCCCTTTATCGTAGAGGGGGCAAGTAGACACGGCTTCTCAAATTGTTGAGGAACATCAGAAATGACAATGGGAGTCCCTGTGCTTGACACAAACACACACTCACTTCTAGCACACTTATCATGGAAATAAGCCCTAGTGACTAGTGACTGTTTACAGCATAGATTGTGACACACACACACTCTGAATTTTACCCATCCAGGGTAGTGATACACACAGTGAAGCACACTAACCCGGAGCAGTGAGCTGCTTTTGATCGCCCGGGGAGCAGTGATTGGGGTTAGGTGCCTAAAAGGGCTGCAGGCCACCATGTCTGAGCCAGGCAAGCAGCAAGGTAAGGTAATACTCCGAGACAGACAGGGTCCCCAACACTGGCCAAAAAGGTTGAAGAAAACAGTCTGAAGTGAAACCATCAAAACTACCTTAAAGGAAGGGGGCTTTTAAAAACATGGAGCTTTTTCTTAAGATTTTCTGAGTGTTTTTTTTTTTTTGGATGGGATATTAGTTAATCTTTTAGGAACAGTAAGTGTGCACAACCAGAGAACACATAATACATGGACTATTATTCTGTGGCACGTGAGGAAGATCGGTGGATCGAGTGACTACAAAGGCAGGGATAATACCAGGGGAGAGGCTGACTCCAGTGGTAAGAGTGTCCTCATTTGTTCCTGGTCATAAGGCTGGCTGCCACATGCTTATCTCATCTCCACCCCTTCATTAAAGGCAGTGCTGAATCCTGAGCTCATTTTCACATGAGTCTCTCTCTCCCTCTTTTCCCCCTGTCTCTCTGTGACTCTTTCTGTTCGTGCGTGTTCAAACACAAAGCAATTACACATAACCTCAACAAATGTCTAGCCCCTCCACTATCATTTTTCCAGGCCAAAAGAATGATGAACTACGCACACAGTATATTAATCTATGATTATATGAATTACATGCTGACATAGGGTCAGAGCAGTGTGATCTGTCCAGTGCAGATCCAATTAAATCGGTTCTGAACCAAGCCGTATGATTGGGGCTACCCATGTGTGCCCAGTTCTCTTCAAGGAACCAAATGAACTCCTGACACAGAGATGACTGCAGACAAAGAGAGAGCACGTGTGAAGAACACAGGGCGATTAAGAACACAGTTCATAACGAGGCATGGCATAGGTGGCTTGAACCCTTCATACTGCAGCTCTCTCGGCTTTCTCTGGTCATCACCTGTTTACTGCAGGTTGCCTCTGACATGGCTGTTTCAAATGACCTTGGGCATTTGGGAAAATGTCAACAGGACAGCAGATTATGCAAAGCACACTGCCCAGCTGAAGGAGTTAGTGAAGCCCATGTACGTAAGTCACTGTGTTTTCTACTGTGTAATTCCTGTCATACTTGCATCGGTCACATGCTCATATATGTACAAACACACACACACCCGCGCGCACATGCACACACACACACACGCACACACACACACACACACACACACACACACAAATGCTGAAGCACATTCACCCGTAGTATATAGCATTACATGCACATGTGCACATACACACCCATAGACACACACACACACAACCAGACACAGACACTGTTGTACACAGAATATGTGGTATTTACACAAGGAAAGAAACCTCTTGAGCAAAATACACAACCCTGACTGTGTGATTATGAACCCACTCATCCCTCTCTGTCTCTTTCTCTCTCCCGCCTGCTCTCACTGTTGGCTCTTTGAACACGGGCAGGCAGGTTGGTGGGGCACTATGAGAATGAGCATGGCGATCGCTGCTGCCGCTGTTGCTAAGCTCCGTCACCCCTGTTTGTTTATCTGCCTCTCGCAGCCGCGCTCCAAGGGCCAGAGATGAAGGCTACTTTTCCTGGGCTGCAGGAGCCCGGATTATCCGCTGGGGGGGGGGGGTTCAGCAGTAAGCACAATTAGAAGGCTCCACATTGCAAACAAGGGGGGAGAAATGAGAGAAGGGGGGTGGGGGGTGGAGGGAGGTGGAGAAAATGCTGGAATGTTAACAAACTGGGGCCGGTACACTGGGGCCAGCGCCGCACCTCTGAGGAAGCTTGAGTGTCTGTGCACCTGGAGCGTCTGTGCACCTGGCCCTTTCAGGTATCATCCGTGGGCCGCGGCACAAGCGCGTTGATTGAAACTCCCCCTGAGATGTGCTGCTCAACCACGGCGCGCCTCGTCCTTTTCTTCAACGAGTGCGAACGCACAGACAGCGGCACCTGCACCTCATTCAGTGGCACCCGAGTGACAAACGAGGTTGGAACGTCAGTGCTTAACTAAGAGGAGGCGTTGCAGTGTGCAGAGTGTATGCAGTTTGATTTGAAGTGTCTCCTCTCCTCTCCTCTCCTCTCCTCTCCTCTCCTCTCAGTGAGTTCACCGTTGCTCGCCTGTCGGCAGATGCTGCTGTGTGTTCTTAAAGTGTAGGTGGGTATTTGACAAAAAATGCCCCATCCAAACACAACAAATAAAGCTTCCTGGGAGAGAGAAGCCTACGATACCAGATCCCCCCAACCCCATACAACATAGAAAATCGATAACAACAACAATCGCCGCCATTTTCTTTATTTTTTGGTAACCTACAATAAATAAAGCAGGTTCCAGTCAATTGAAAAATGGCTTCTCCCCACCGGCGATTGTTGTTGTTTACGATTTTCTATCAGTTCTCACCACACAACGACGTCTCATCTTTGCTCCTTGAATGTCGATATGTAATGGTATGGAGTTATTGAAACTTACTACGTGCAAAAAAGACTAGAAATTGAATGTTTATGTTCATTGAATGTTTACATAAAGTTGCACTGGGTGCCTTTAAAATAGAATTTGATTGACTCGAAAAGCACCCATAGTAGCTACCAGCCTATTCTTGCCTCTCGTTTCGTTTAGTGTCAATATCATGAAATAACGTGGTAATTTCATGTAATAACAAGATAAATATCTTGTAAAAACGTGAAAATATCATTATCATGTTATAACGTGAAAATATCATTATCATGAAATAACGTGGTAATTTCATGTAATAACATGATATTTATCATGTTAAAACGTGAAAAAGATATTGTTAAAACAAGAAACTTCCACGTAATTACTTGATACTGAGACTTTTTTTTTTTTTTTAGTGTGGCAGCAATACGCTTCCGTAGAAATGCCATGTGTCAGTGTTGCTGCAATAACAATATGCTGTGTAGCTTGTGCAACCCCTATTTGCAACCAACGTTCAGCACCACCACTGATTACCTTACAAGATTTCTATGTGACATAAAAACATACATGTCTACACAGTTATGCAAGCTTGCAGTGTTGGGTCGACCCATGCAGCTGCAGGATCAAATTCCCAGCCCATCTCCCTGATAGATATGCTTGATGTAGCCTCCTGCCAGGGCCAGGCCAATGACAAGCTTGACTGACCCTGAGCTGGCACAAAATCTCAATTTATTTTTGAGGGCGTGGCCTATGCATCTCCCCATTCTTCCTTTTCCTCTCCCATGGGTTTCCATGGCTACTTGGTCAGGTGACCACTCGGAGGAGCCCCATCCCTGGCCTGCGGTGACTGTCAAAGCAGTTAGTCAGCCTCGGCCACAGAGTGCAGACAAGATCAGAACCCGATCACATGTAGGCCAGCAGAGTAGGCTGAGAAAAAAAAGCTGTGTGTGTGAGTTGGCATGTGTGTCTGAATGTGCCCTGTGTGTGTGTGCATGCGAGCGTGCTTGCGTGTTTGTGTGTGTGTGTGTGCGAGAGAGAGATTGGGCATGTGTGTCTGAATGTGCCCTGTGTGTGTGTGTGTGTGTGTGTGTGTGCGTGCGTGCGTGCGTGCGTGCGTGCGTGCGTGCGTGCGTGTGTTTGTTTGTGTGTGTGTGTGTGTGTGTGTGCGTGTGTGTGTGTTTGAGTTTGTTTGTATGAGTGGGCATGCGTGTGCATGTGCAGTGTGTGTATGTGTTTGTTTAAGCATGAATTAAAGTTTGGGGGAAGGGAGGAAGAAAACCCACCCACAGCCTGAGGCCTCTGTCTTAACACCATCACCACCACCACTTCAGAAACAAATAGCTCCACACAAGGCTAAGCAGGTGCCCGCATAGTCTGCCTTATTTACACAGCTAGCGACATCCTCCTGGAAGGAACACTTCCTCCTAAATCAATAGCAGTGTTACAAACTAATATGTTACACAAATACAACTAATGAGATGATTTTAATATGCCGTACACTGTAAACCTGAACAAGTTCAGAGAACTCAAAACTTTTGATGTAACCGATTACATTTACGAAAATTTGAGTACATATATTATTTTTTTTAAGTAAACTTAACTCAAAAATTATACATCGGCTATTCTGATTTTTTTGTGTTATCATTTTCATAATTTTTGAGTTCTCTGAACTCATATTATTTCAAAATCGTAAAGGATTTAGCCTTGTCAGATATATGTGTTTCTCTGGGTCTTTCTCAAACTAGTTATTACGCCCTTACAAGTTTTTGAAAGGGTATCTTCCTTACGTTCCAAGTTCTTGCGCAAGCTCTTACTGTAGAGAGAACTGTCATTGGTCGACTGCCTTCCACTGCATTTACATTTACATCTGTGATTTTTATCCAAAGCGATTGACAAGGAATTTTGCATTCATAGATCATGAGCAGTTTAGGGGTTCACACTTATACACTTGGTAAGGAGGAGTGGGGAATTGAACTAGCAACCTTCCAACCTCTGGATTACTGAACGACTCCTCTACCTTAAGTCTGCTGTGTCCGTCTCTCATCGCAAGAGCTTTGCAATAGTGTTCTCAACGAAGTTGATGACGTCAGATTCTAAAAAAAATTGAGTTATCAGGCAATGTTAACTCAAACAAATACATTCCTATACAATTAAAACGTCTGCACTTGCTCAGAAAACTAATACATTTTAAGTTGGGTCAACTAAATACCAGCTTTTAAGTACTGAATACATAATGTTAATGAGTTAGTAGAACTGTCTGGGTTTACAGTGTATCAGTGTTTTTTTAGCATGGTCCTTATCTGTGACTCTGGCTTTAATAAACTGTCAGGTGGTGCTCCGTTGTAGTTATGTATGATGACTCAAAGACATGCTTATGTAAAATAATATAAATGTGCAGAAATCACAATCAAGCAACCTAATGCAGTTAGTCTAATGGAAGAGAAATGACTCAATGATATCATAGTCGCTCCTGACTCTCTGACCTCTCTCTCCAGCCAGACTGGATACAGTGAGTGACAGCTGAGGGAGGAACAGAGAGCTGGCAGGGCAGGAACTCTGTTCCTCACACATGTCCCCCTCCGCCCACCTCACAGTGCTCGACAAGGAAATGGAAGGTGACAGATAACCTTTTTTTTGTATAGTGAGTCAGACAGACGGCAAGGCTCCCAGAGTCAGTGTCTGTGCCAAGCACGGTGATCCCTGAAAGGTGTCTCAGACTACATGACAGCGTGACCAGCTTATAACCATCCCTCACAGCCGTCCAGTGAGGAAAGAAGTAGCGACCGCTCTGGAACTAGGGCAAGGGTGACGTGAGTCCTTCAGACCTATTACAGTTATCTGTCAAACTGAACAAATAAGTAAGTACCTAAGTACAATAAGTAAACAGATGTATATCCACAGCTTCGGCAGCAGTAGCATACTAACCTATACGTGAGTCAATTTATCCAGGGGTGGCCGCGCCTTTGCTGTTGCAGCCCCTAGACTGTGGAAAGGCATCCCCCTCTAATAGATTTATTGTCTCTTTCAAGTCCAGGCTCAAAACACACTTTTGTTCTTTAGCGTTTGGATCCTCCTGATCTGAACTGTGTGTATATAGATGTTCATGTGAGTGTTTTGTTTATGTTTTTATTTGATTCTATATTTTATTGTGATTGCCTACTGTGATTGCAAAGCACTTTGGTCAACGTGAGTTGTTTTTTTAAAATGTGCTTTATAAATTAATTTGACTTGACTTGACTTATCTGAAGCTGCATAAATTCATAACCTGGTGCTAAAAAGTATTTCATAACTATGCAAATAAAATGCAACTAGGCAGCACTAGATAAACAAGAGCAAAGGATGTTAGTCACTTAATACTAGGGACTGAAAGGATTGAACAGAAACAAAAAGAAAAAAAAGAAACTACATACAGTAAAATGTGAATGTTAAGAACAGAGCTAGATCTGCGCGAGTCATAGCCGGCGCTGCCACTGCTATTGGGGGAAGCGTGGAGAGAGCAGCGTGTTTCCTCGGTGATAAG
This sequence comes from Sprattus sprattus, assembly GCF_963457725.1. Classification (NCBI taxonomy): domain Eukaryota; kingdom Metazoa; phylum Chordata; class Actinopteri; order Clupeiformes; family Clupeidae; genus Sprattus; species Sprattus sprattus. Next base: position 27,803,870 of record NC_137908.1, on the reverse strand, counting down.
CCCCTCGTTTCACAGAGGACACTTCAAATGGAATGTGGAGAGATTAATTTCCCCAGGAGAAGATGCATCTCTTTCACACCAATGGCATTCAGTTGCAATCATTATCTGAAATAGAATTTCCACTCATGCTGCCTTTCGTTTGCATAACGGAGGGTGTTTTTCTCCATCTTTCTCTTTCTTTTTCTATTTCTCACTCTCTCCTGTATTCATCTTCCCATGTTAAACAACACTTATAACCACAAGGAAGTGACTGTCAAGGAACTGACAGCCGTGTCAATGTAAAACCTGCAAGAAAAATTACAGTTACTAACCTGTGAGAGGAAATAATTTAATTGTCACAAAAAAATACTGTCATGCCAAGGTGGTTGTTAAGGTCAAATACTGTTCTGGTAATTTATTTAAAAACTGCATTTGAGTTAAATATCAGTTACATACACAACCACAGGTTCATTACTTCCACCACAATCATAGAATGGGTACTTAAGATGTATTCTACAAATACCTTTCCACATGGCTAATCTCCAACGAATCTAGTTTCTTCACATCTTTGAACATGACTTTGTAAACATACTAAAACAGACATCTGCAGGACTCCTTATTCCAAAACAACAGCCCATGCAAACTGTGATGCGCCATAAATGACTATCACTCGGTGCAATTCACTCCAGACAATTTACTCCTTATGGTACCACCATTAAGTAGAAGCTTTGGGAGTCAATTAACATCAGGTAACCTTTGAGTTAACGTACATAATTTGCCACTGTTATTTTTTTAAATAACACATTCACCGATTTCTGCTTATTCAACTAAGCACCTCATTAGAATTTAGCAACATACAAGTGTGCATAGTAGTGCACACACACACACACACACAGTGGGCGCTTCTCCTAGGAGAATTTCAGATTTCTGCATGACTTGAGAGGGCAGTGCTTACAGCTGTTTGAAGATTCCTGTGCCAGTCAAAGAGCCGGCATCAGAGAAAATCGACAGAGAACAGCTTCAGAGGAGCGGCAGGCAAGCACAGCCATACGCTGATCTGTGCTGCCAGTTGATACACACACACACACACACACAAAAAAAATACTGGCCATCAAAAGGTTCACCAAGTATTCCATGCTCAACAAGCCCAGTGGTCTTTATCAGCCAAGAATATTAATTGCTGAATCCTAATTCTGTTGTTTTCATAAAAGTTACGCAATGATCCACACACTGACACACACGATCAACACACAAACCAGACAAGTTCCAATTATGTAATATTATCTACGTGAATCTAGAGTAAGTTAATTGAGAAATGAGAAATGCAACAGCATGTCATCCGTGATTTTTACATGTCCCATTATGTCTACATCATCACTTTTATTCTCAAAGTACACCATATCCTGCGTAACAGCAGTTTTAACTGCGGACCACATCAATTAGGGCACTTGAAATAAGAACGTAGAAGTGGGTGCTTCCATTCTCCCAAGTACAAAAACACAGTGAGTGAAACACAAACATCTCCATATTAGAATCCTCTAAGTATCCATTTGGGTGACATTTCCTATTCCTACATTTCCTGACGATCAGAGAATAAATGAACGAACGAACTGCCTAGTACTACCAGAGCAGGGGCGTCCCTCTCTACCTTCAAGAAGCTTTTGAAGACCCAACTCTTCAGAGAACACCTCCCTTCCTAACTGGCACCTTGACTAGTGCTTAACTTGCACTTCAGCAGTTACATTCCTGCACTTCTTTTTCTTTCTATGTCGTTTTTCTATTTCTTATGTAAAGTAGTATTTATTGTTACACCAGGTTTTTATTGCTCTTAGCTGTTTATTGCTTTATTGCTCTGACTGTTCTCTCCCTTGTACGTCGCTTTGGACAAAAGCGTCTGCAAAATGACTAAAAGTAAAAGTAAATGTAAATGACAATCAGGTTCAAGCAAAGCTGCTTTCAATCCTGACTGGCAGTGCAGTCAACACTACTGGGCCTGCAGTCCTCCACTGGCCCACTGGACTGGCTCAACAGCTCAGCCTCTGGCTCTTCTGCACCAATGCACTGACAACGGCACATCATCTCATCACTCATGTTTGGATAATCGACAGTCAGCATCACTTCACTCTCCCCATGACTGGCTGAGCTCTCTGGAATGTGAGCGTTTGTGTTCACATGTGTGTGTATGTATGTGTGTGTATGTGTGTGTGTGTGTGTGTGTGTGTGTGTGTGTGTGTGTGTGTGTGTGTGTGTGTGTGTGTGTGTGCGCCCTGGACAGTACAGGTAGGTCATGACCCCAGGTGTTCTCCCTCATGTTTTCCACTTCTGTTGTTGCTCTTTGACTTCTTCTTATATGCAGTCTATTCTGATCCATCAAACAGAACTCAAGCAGCATCTTCCATTAACATACTTTGTTGACACAGAACCATGCAGTCACATGTATTTCCCACTGAGAATGCTGCAGATTCTGTACGGAGCAGCTACAATGCAAAACACCAGCATGTCCAGTAATCACACTGGATCAGATAAGGATGAGGCGTACTTGGCATGCTGTGCGCCCATTGAAGCAGAGTGCCTTTGTTTGAGTACTTAATAAATGCTGTATGCAGAGTGTACACCGCATGCAACCACAGCAGTGGCACCCCAATACACTCTCACACACACACACACACACACACACACACACACACACACACTTCACCCTCAAAGCCACAGCATACAAGAAACAAATACTGGACAAGTCCATCTTATGCAATGGCTCGATTAAGAATCACTATCTCTTTGATGCAATAGCGCCTCCATCCTGTGTAAGTTATAGCAGTACACTGTATAACATTAGAGTTGATATGCTCAAAAACACAACTGCTTCACACACTCAGCAGCAGCTCGGCATTGATGCACAGCCCAGCTAAACACGGACATACTTAATGCAAACAAAGGACTCTCGCCCCCACGCATGCACACAAATACACACACTTTCAGCTATAGACAGTAAATACAACTCCTGCCTCTATGTTGATCAGCAAACACAGCTGACATAATAACAATGTAGCAGACAACAAAGTCACTCTTTCAATAGCCCACCTATGCTCTCTCAGGTGCTCTCTCGCGCTTTCCATCTCTCTCTCTGCACAGCTGACTTCTCGCTGGCACAACATTCTCAACACATAGGCTAATTAGTTCAGTGGTCACCTCGAAAGACAGTTTTGGACTTCAGGTGATATTAGCAAATAAGGCTTTGACATTATTCATTTGTGAACCAGGTATGATAAAGTCGAAAAAGAGAAATAGAAAAGCAGCTTTTGACATGGACGGTTTGTCTGAGTGATCATGGACTGATTGATGGAACGGTTAGAGCGGTTACGAAAGGCTTCATTCTGAGTGTGACGAAAGGGACGGAATACGATGGAATTAAATGGTGGACACTATCAGTTTCATTTTAAATAGACATTCAAAAAGACATTTAAAAAGGCTACTGTCAACTGCCTTTCCAAATCGCATAGGTGTACACTAATACAAAAAGAAAACAACGCGACAGGAAACAAGAACATTACAAAAGCGCGCGCATGGAGAAAATGTTCTAGCCTAAATAAAGAAACCTTGTTTAAATTTAAGGTTTACAAATCATCGCGGTTTTTACAACAATTCTCAAGTGTAACTATACATGAGTGTGTTGGCAGGTAGTTTTCAGGTAAATGTATTTTTCACAGAACTTACCCACTCCAAAACGCGAATAAATCCAAGGGGCAGTTTGAGCACTTGGAATGTTCCCCCAGACACAATCTAAAAAGTAAGAATCCATTATTGACACGGGAATTTGTTATTTCATAGAGTAGTCTAGCCTCCTCTTGAAATACATTTAAAAAATAATTTTCACTGAGTTATTTCAAAGCCGCGTCACATAAGCTCTTTCCACACCTCTTCCTACCTGGTTGGCAGCCTCCATAATGAAATGGCTTAATGTGTATTTTGTATTGTTATTTAGCAGTAGTAACACTTAACGATATCACAAACGACTGATGTGATGTGTTTCTGTCTCTTGCACGTAGAGACACTCGGCTCGAATCGCTTCTGTCTACGGAAAAGACCGAGTGACTTCGCCATAGCGTAAACTTGAAATGCCATGCCGGCAGAAAGCTATTGGCTGCATCAAAGTCTGTGTTGCCCTAATTTTCTCATTGGACAAAAGTCTCGCTGTTAAAGAAATGTATTATACTCTATTTAGCTAAAGTAAAACTGTGTTGTTTTCACTGAAACAATAGTTATGGAGGTCTTTGTTTTATTGTAAGTGGTTTTATGGTTAAATAGTATTTTGCAGAGCTGTAAACTAATGTATGAGTATTTAAGTACACATTAGTTAACGTTATTATATTGGCAACCTGTAAATTAAGTGTAAGTCATAGAGAACAGAAGCGTATATGTTGGGAGACAGGCAGCAAGCCTTTATAAGTTACAATATGCATGCTTTTTCGGACAGAGAAGTGCATCTGTGATTATCCACACTGACTATGAATGAGACCTGACCTTTCACTCTGTCACATTATAACCATTTATTTTAGGGGTTGCCAGTTCTTGGGAGCCTGATGGAGGCCAAGCAATTTGTCACTTAATTAGCCAGATGCAGCAAGACAAAGTGAACTGGACTGTGAATTTTCTTCAGGCTAAATAATTGTGAGTGAAGGGACACATCCCAAGTCGGCTTAGGCGATGACCACTGCAATGCAAATGAGTGAAAACCGGGATGACAGCTCTACTAATGTAACGGTCCTTCACTTCTCTGCCCTCAGACACACACAGACACACACACACACACACACACACACACATAGAATGTTTGCCTTCATAATTGATCATTTGAGGGTAATGGATTGGGTGGAGATGGAGATCCTATGAACTAGAAATTCCATAGCTACTGCAAAATATTTTCATTGCAACGATACAACAATATTGACACTCAATGAGACTACAAACTCAGTATTATCGTCACCCTCCTTTGTATGAGCACACTGAGTCTCAATGATGTCTTGTATAATTAATGTAGCACGTCTGAAGTGACTCCACGGGGTGGACCAGGACTGAGTGTTACCATCTTTCAGTGGGTTTGTGCTTCTTGTGGGGTGTTCTTATGGCACTGAACTACCCCTGTAGCGCTCCTGTGCTTCCTGAAGTCTCTCCACGATGTTAACCTCACTGACGGGGCCACAGCTCTGCCGCTAGGCACGCTCAGTGGCCTGTTTACCAACACCACACGTTCATTTAGATCACTCCCAGAACCGAGGTTCCTGTCAGTCACTCATGCAGTGTTACTACAAGCCCTGCAGAGTTTCTCAGGCCAACGCTTTATTTCATTATTTCCCCTCCGAAGTGCAAATTGCCATTTGAACCCCTTGGGAGCCCAGGCTACTGTTCATTTGAGGGAGGCTGCATGTGCCCGCACAAGGTCAAGTCTGCCCCCACCGCCGTCACAGCACAAGAGGCAGCGGCTGGGCCCAACGACGGTGCCCGAGAAAAAACACTCCAAATAGACTAAAAGCACCTGCAGCCATCACAGCCATAGCCAATCCAAGTCCAGCACCCCCTACCCCACCACACCCCACAGTAGGGCAAAGGATGCTACTGAAGGCCAGGGCTGCCGCACACACATGCAAAGAACTCTGATCCAGTACAGAATTGCCACTTCGTGATAGTTACACTTTTTGATGATTTTAAACTCATGTTTAATTGGATGGAGGTCCCTGTATGCTGACAAGACAACCTACCCCATTCCCACAGGGTGATCACAGCGGAGGATCCTTCACACACTTGGCAGGTGTCCAAACAGATCACACACGAGCGGTACCCCAAGCCAGCCATGGCCCCTTTGAGAGCAACACACCTGGGTCTCGCTCCAGAAGACACACACACACGCACGCACGCACACGCGCACACACACACACACACACACACACACACACACACACACACACACACACACACACACACACACACACACACACACACACAGGAGGAAGGGAGGTTGAGAAAGCCTGGAGGATGTGATTCCATGGCATGAGCAGCCTGTAATCCCCAACCATTAGAGCAGCACGGAGCCTCTCTCTCCCCCTGTTCAAACCCATTCTCCACTGGGGAGAAAAGCATTGCTTAGATGCAGGAAATTACCAGCAATGCTTCCGTCCCCAAAGCATGCATTGCCACCACCAGAGCAAAATTGCACAGTAATTTTCACCCGACTGGTTGTTGGTCTTTTGTCACAGCCTTTTTTTGTTGCAGAACCCCGACTACGCTCGGAAACTAGACACATGTAACTGCACTAATTAGAGAATAACCCAACCTGAGCTTTTAACCCATGGAATGTGGAAGACATGTGCTTGTGATGGAATTGATGCACATGACATTTGCACAAAACATCCAGCTGATGCAAAATGTACACTTTCCCTTTGTGTTCTTCCAATAAGTATGGGAAAAAGATTGTTGGCACATTTGGAAGTCAGTGGATAATAAACTAATTCAACCCCCCCCTTTCTAGCTATTTAAGGTCTTGTGTCTTGAGTGTCAGCTGTAATGTCTTTTTCAGTGTTTTTAGTTTTTGTTTTTAAATCCTCCAAAGCATTCTGTGCAAGGACATTCCATGCTCCATTAAATTGCTTTCCAAGTGCATTTTCTCCCTCCTTCCTTCTTCTGTAATGGTGACTGATCTTCATTAAATGCAGGGCACTCAAAGGAAACTCTGATGATTTCATCCCGCTGCATGCAGGGCCCATTACAGCGGATCAGACTCAGTGAAGTTCCATCCGGTTCCGGCTGCCTCTCGGTAGACAGAACATGGAACAACAGAGGCTTTTTTAGACCCGATATTGTGGTTAGTCACTGAAGCACGGGGAGCACCTGTGTCCCTCTCTATCAACACAGGTGCTGTGCTGTAGATTTGCTCTAGATCGCCGCATCAGTGTGCAGCCTTTGAAGGCCGGCAACATCACAGATGTTAATATCAGAGCTAACAATGTCTCATGTTAATGGCATCTCAGTGTTCTGCACGCATTTAGAAATCAGTTGCATAACTGCTTACTAATGTGTTCAATTACAATTGGTATGTATTTCACATCATAATGTTTCAAAGCAGCTATATTTATATGAAGAGAATTTTGATTTTGTATGGTACACATAGAATGCCTTTTTACTTGGTTTACCAAGTCAATATTACTTTACATCTTCACCTCGTTTTGATAAGATTTTTTTCATAATTTCCCTTACGTCATTCGAGCATAAAGAATAATGGCAGGCTTGGTATGTTTTTATACCGTTCTATTATTTATTTATTAATGTGGGCATTAAGAAACGCTGTTGGCAACGCATCCCCATTCTCTCGTCACAGAGAATTATTCTCTATTATGCAAGCTAAGCTTCTGTGGCACTTCAGCGTCATTGCAGTGAAATAACGCTATAACCTTCGTCATTTTGCCTTTGCATTTAACAGCTGGAAATAAATTGTCAAATGGCTTCCAATATTGTGCTTCTACCATGTACTGTTCTTAGTCATGGTCTGGCTAAGGTTTTCAAATCATCCAAGATTGACTGTTTTCAAAGGAACTGTTTTTGGATATGCTCTCCAGTGCAGTACTGTGTCGTGTGTTTTTATTGACACTAGAGGGCAGTTGCACTGTGCTGAACGACCGGGATGCTTTTCTGGACATTTCTTTACTATCATCAAGTCTTGAAGGAAAGCCCTGTGGTACAACACTTCATATGGTCACAATGGGGACAGTTAAGTATGAACAGACCAGTTATTTTCTATAAAGGCAGCTAATAGGCAAACACAGAGCTGAGCTGATAGCAGGGGAAATTGAGGCACGGATGGTAGAAACATTTCGAGTGACACATCCCCTTTAACACCGCTTCTTGTCAGCTTCCCCATACAAAGCATGAGTGGCTTGGTGGAAGAAGATTTCCTTGAACAATAGGCAGATTTAAGCAGAGGGAGGAGAGGATGTGTGTGTGCGTGTGCGTGTGCGTGTGCGTGTGCGTGTGCGTGTGCGTGTGCGTGTGCGTGTGCCTGTCTGTGTCTGTGTGTGTGTGTGTGTGTGTGTGTGTGTGTGTGTGTGTGTGTGTGTCTGTGTGTGTGTGTGTGTGTCTGTCTGTGTGTCTGTGTCTGTGTGTCTGTGTGTGTGGTGGTGTTGGTGGTGGGGGTTTTGGGGGTCAGAATGACAGGATGAACAATTACCATTCTTTTCCTCCATTTAAGGCTTTTTCTTCTGCGTTTTGCAGTGTCAAGGCTCCATGGCACTGAGGCCTAAACTGGTCACTTATCCACCTCGAGTTGATTTCAAAGCAATTACTGTAAGACTGGCCATCCTCTTGATGGTCCCCCATCACTGTAAGCACTGAATGGCCACAGTCTGAGCAGTGTGGAGCAGGGCATTGTTTGAGATAATCAAGAATGAGCAAAGAACATGGTGTTTTCAGACATTTTGTTCCATTTTAGTCTATTGTGATTACTGTCTCATTCTGGGTAGACAGCTATTGTGTCAAACCACGTCAGGAGATTTTAAGTAGATTTTCACACTTTATATTGCCATTTTTCAAATGACTTCCTGACATCCGCAAATGTTTTTTTTTTTCCTTTGTCCTCACAAGTTATCACTCTCACAAAATGTCTGTTGCCGAATCCTATAATTTGACAGAAACTAGGTACATGAGCACACACCCAGTGCAAATATGTGAGGACAAAAATGATGATTCAAAACCCAAACAAGAGGTGAGTATTTGAAAGTGTGTCTGGCGAATGCTATTAGAGCTCTCTCTATTCTACCTCAGAAATGCAGCGGAAATAATCAGGAATAAAATTAGCACACTGGGAAAATGAGACACTAACTGTGTCCAACTGTGCCTTTTATTGTAAAAAAACACAGAATGTGGTACAGCACTAAAGGAATACAGAAAAACTGACAGACAGACAGACAGACAGACAGACATACAGACATACAGACAGAGAGACAGAGAGACAGACGGACACGGACACGGACACGGACACGGACACGGACACGGACACGGACACGGACGCATGCACGCACGCACACACACACACCAATGACCAGTGTGCTTATACTGTTCAGAAAATGGCAAAAACATTTGAGGCCTATCAGTGGAAATGGCAAAGACCAAAAACTGATCATTAATTAACATGATCCACATGAAATGATTCAAATGAATGATGCAAATGTTGAAGAAATCAGCATTAGCCATTAGGATGCTCATACCCAAAGCTTTGACATGGCCGCTCGTATTTGTTATCAGTGGTCAGCAGACCATTTCAGAGGACATCAAGAAAAGTCGATTCCATGACAACAGGCTTTGCACACAGGTTGCTAAGCAACTATTCCAATAGGCACAGAATGGTCCCATCAGTGGTGACGGTGTTGGCCAATTATCAGATGTTGATTTCCTAAAAAATGCTTTGCATTAAAGTGTGGCTTCAAGAACAGCGCTGGATGATGTCTCCATCACATGCTCAAATGTGGTTCTTAGAGAGCACACATACAGCTAAAGAAACACTTTCCTCAGCAATCGGAGTGTGAAAGGCTTGTGTTTGAATGGCATCTTCATATTTTCCTTGTGTTGTTACTGCCATCTCTGTGTTATACATTTGTCTCTCACTTACTTACAACATTACCACATTTTGCAGGTCATGAACACACCAAAGGAAATGTCAGTTGGAATGAGCTATTATATGAACATCAGCCTGCAAGTCTCCTTGCCAAGAAGAGTTTGTTGGTTCATTTGTTGGTGCCGAGCAAAGGTAACCCACTTGAAGGTATCCTTTGTGGTAGCCTCTGCCGAATGTTTTTTTTTTACTTATCCCAGACAGCAAGTTCCTGTTGGCCACATGGGACGTTTGCACTCAGTGGGTTGTAGCCTTTGACCGAAAATTCACAGCTGAGGCTACAACATGTGAAATGAGATGGGGTGAGAGTGCGAGAGGGTGGCTGCGGTGGAGAACGATGAGTCAGTCCGACTGGGTGACATAACACAGGTCAGGCGGCTGGAGTGTTGGGGTAAACTCAATTGAGCTGGATTGACTGAGACATCAACAATCAATTGAATGCCTGAAAGATGAATTGATCTGAACTTACAGTTCAGCCATGTCTCACTGTCACATGCTACCCCTGGGGGTGCTTCAGTTATGAGCAGTGAGTCATTTATATTGATCGATATTCTGTACAACACTTCAAAGCGCCCTCTAGAGCTTGCATATGGGCTTTTAAAGGTAATGCCTGTGATTGTAATCCAATACACTTTACGTCAAATTCAGCAAATAGCTCCTCATGGTCCTCTAGCTGTCCCTTCTGTGTGTGCACTCAAAAACTCTCCCAGTTGTGGCTCGGTAAATGGGAAAGAAACGAGGTGGCTCAGACCGAGCCATATACTATTCCAGCTGATCAGCACATTGCTTCAGGAGGGGAGGGGTGTCATTTGATTGTCTGTTGAGCTGAAATATTAGATTCAATTAAATTCAAATGTATTTATATAGTGCCAAAACAATAAAATAGTCTCAAGGCGCTTAAGGGCCTGAACACCCTTACAGCAAGCACAATGGCAACAGGGGCAAGGAAAAACTCCCTGTTAACAGGAAGAAACCTTGAGCAGAACCAGGGCTCATAAGGAGGGGTCCATCTGTTTGGGTCTTTTGCCAAAATCACAGACTCTGGACTAAGCATCTTTACACTTGTATTTCATATGGCAGCAGCATTTTAGTTGGTGGTCAGAGGGAGAATATTACCGTTCATAGAGATCAACTTTCACCACAATTGGATGCAGAGCCAATGCACGAACAAAGATCACTGGGGTATTATATCGGTAAATATAATCATAATTACCATACCAAATTACATGTTCATACAGTTTGACCTAGTTACTTATATTCCCCATACATTATTAAGTCTCTAAAAGTACAGTACCCAAAATCTGATGACTGCAGCATAGTGCCAGTGAGGAAACATTACATGTATTATTATTATTATTATTAATAATAATACAATTATTGATAAATACATTTATATTATATTATAAATTCATATTATACATTTGAATTATTACAATATATTGTCACTGCTATCCACAAGCTATTTACAGTTTAAACTAAAGGTTAACACTCCAATCAATGTTTTAGCCTCCACTCCCTCTTCAAAGCCATTTCAGACGGCTTTGCAACCTTCAGTGAACTGCCAATAGAGGTCTCTCTTTCCTCATCCAGTGTCCTGTTTTAGTGGTGTCCTGGGTGTGTGACTCCCTGTATCACTACCAACACTGTCTGGGCTCCTACTGTGAATGTCTGATACACAGATATCACTTCACTGCACTACTTTTACAAAAGCAAAGGACCAATTACTAATAAAGTGAGTTCAGTATTGAGGTTTCCGCAGCTGCCCTTCAGCTCTTTTTGCACAGTATTATAACCTGGAGTGGGGACTGGTCTGTATCATACAATTCCAACCAGGCAGAGTGGAGTCTCTTACTATTTCTCTCGAGCTTCCATCAAAAGGTTGTCACAACATAACCTATTAACGTTGTATGGTCAGCTAACAATATGTGCTAACGAGGAGTAAGGTTTTGAATCGATAATAATTGGCCACTCCGTCCAGTGGCTTGGTCTCTCTTGAGGAGCCAGTGGAGGCATACGATCCAGCCGCTTCTCTGCGGAGGCTCTCTGCAGAGACTGTTGATGTAACTCATATCCGTAACAATGGCAGCCTACTGGAAACATGCCTCAAGGGCTCAATAGCCACTTAAAACCCCACTTTGCCCCATTGCATCCGAAACACTAATGGACATCCTCCTCCAAGGTCTAACCTTTCACTCGCATGCAGTACACACACTCGTACACACACACATAAAGAGCTGGAATCACAACCTTAGTGTGTTTTCTTTTTTTAATCAAGATTACAAATATATTACAGTATATTGTTTAATTGAAGCAATCTAGACCTCACCATACCAGAATGATCAGACAAACACAGCCAGCTTAAGGCCTAATTTGACCAGAAACCCTACTTAAAGAGAGTACTCCTCTGCCAAATGACAAAATGGAAAACATTGCAAAGGCCCACAACGCACACAACTTGTTGTACAGTTGAAGTTATTGTGTTTGTGGTTGCCATCATACAGGCATGGTTCTCAGGCCTCCTTTGGCTCTCACCATGGAAGTTGCAAACAAACCTTTGTGGAGAATCAAGACATTCTGCTCAAAATGGAAAGTGTGTGACCATTTTGGACTGCTGACAATATCCCATTAAGTGACCAGAGTATGCAAAGTATCTGCCTGTCTCCTGAGGGCAGGGGGACAAGTTCAAGAACATCGGGTGACTTATCTTGGGAATTCCTGTGGGATAGCAGAGAGTTAAAATCGTACGGCTGACGTTCATTAAACACTAAAAGTTTAACATACAAATTACAAGGCGAAGAATACACATCGCCCTCCAGGACTATATGACACTCTACTGGGTTCAATTCCCAGGGAGTTCTGCTAAACTGTTTGGCTCTGTAAGTTGTAACGTCCTCTGTATAAATGCCTTCTAAATGAATACATGTAAAAAGAGTCTGCCCTGTTACCTTTTTGGACAGGCCAAAAATGGTCATGTTGAGGCAAACGGCTACAGTTCCCTGACTGAACTTAAATTGTCATTTTCTTTATTTGGTTTTAATGCTCTAGGAAGGCTGTTCTCGCTGGAGACATAGGGAGCTGTGGAAACTTGAAGTATTTCAAAAGCATCACATTTAATATCAATATTACAGAGCCTGTCAACATTAAGGACCATTACGTTTTCAGACCCTGTAGTAAGTAGGAATAGCTTTCAAGATGTGAATGAATGGCTAATTTTCTTTACTCTCACAGACTTAGAATTATGACAAACTATCTGGATATTTCCACGGGAGTAGGCTGCAGTTGCCTTGCCATTTATACATTGCTATGAGCGCTATGAAGATCAGGGGGTTTACTGAAAGGGCACCTCCTATTTATATCCGATTAACATCCGAGGAACACCCTTTAAAGGTACAGTCTGCGATTCTGACGAAATTTGTTGATATTTGAGCCCCTCTCTTCTGTGCTCCTGAACCAACATGTTGATTGGCTTAAGTATTGTATGGCTCTGTCTGAGCCTCTTTGATTTCCATTTACAGACAGAGCCAGGGCAGCGTATGAACACAGGACTTTTTTAGAGCACACACACAGAACAGACAGCTAGAGAAACTACATTTGACAAAAAGTCTATTGGTTTAGAATGACAGACTCTGCATTTAATTCACCATATTAAAAGGCATATTTCTAGAACTACTGTTATGTATAACTAACATCCATTTAAAAGATGTAATTAGTAAATACAATGTTCTGGACACAGAAAAGTTGTTGCTGTGAAGTCTTAAGTAAAAGGTCAATTTTTCTACAGCAAAAAGAAGGACAAAACAATATTATACTCATCAATATTTACATACAATTATATTATACCATTGAACTGAATTATCATCAAGCGTATTATTACTAATATACAGTATTGTTTATATAGAAAAAGGAGGTAGTGGTCAACTGCTTTATATCAAATTGTCAAATAACACAGTAAAATAGTTGTCTTTAAACAGCTTCGCCTGAAACCTCCACAACAAGAGAGAGAGAGGAAAAATAAAACCAGCATACAAGACATTAAGATAGAGGGCCAAAAGGAATTCAACATGCCAAGAATACTCTCAACTCACTAATTAAGGAAGCACAAATGCACTCTCTCTCTCTCTCTCTCTCACACACAAACACTTGTGTACTTTTTTTTTTTAGGAAAATATGTTAAAATTCCTCACGCTATTGGTTGGGGACTTCCCACAGCAGCCAAACCTTTCACTTTCACATGCAACCTAGTCTAAGCATGATAACAACAGGTTGCATTAAAACAATCATACCGATACTTACAATACTTAATAAGAACAACAAAATTGCCTTTTGCCAAACAACAGCTTGATGACACCCAAGACTTTTGGGATAAGATTCTGTGGACTGATGAGTCAAAAGTGTATCTTTTTGGAAGACATGGGCCCTGTAAGAGTGAGAGGAGGAGGAAGAGGAGGACAAGAAGGAGGAGGAGTAGGAGGTCGAGGAGTAGGAGGACAGAGAGAAGGAAGAGGAGAAGGAGGACAAGGAGGAGGAAGAGAATGAGAAGGACAAGGAGAAGAAGGAGGAGGAGGAGTAGGAGAAAGAAGAAGGAGAATGGTCATCTCTAATGAGAATTGGGACGCTGTGGTAGAAGGCTGGCCAGGGTGTCCAACCAAATCTCAGCCGCTTCACAGTTGCTGCCATCATTAGAACCTTTAGGATGGAGAACAGGTACGAAATTGTTTTGCCTTGTTTACTGTAATACTGCATATCAATAAAATACAGTGTGCTCACAGTATTAGTATTTTGCAGGACTGAAAGAGAACCACACCGTGGAGGAAGAACACACACTTTCACCACCGAACAGGAGACTGAAATTGTAAATATGTTTCTATGTTTGAATATGAGAAAAGTAGGTCTACACTGAGACATTTTACAAAAGGAGAAATTCCAAAGTCCATAGTCATTTCAGTGATTGTGTTTTCAATTTTGCACTTCAGTGTGCTGTAAATGCTTGGTAGTGTGCAGCAAATGCTTAGTTGTGTGTACTCAATGAATGTACAGTATGTGTGTGTGTTTTGAAAATATGGCTGTGTGTACCAAATGAAAACGAGAGTTCCATTTTGTGAACAGTATAGAGATTTGATGGCAGAGTCATCTTGCAAAGGGAGTGTCAGGTTGAAGATTTTGTGTGTGAGGTTTTCAGTTTTCTGTGTGGAGATTTGAGAATGCCGTTATTGTTTTGAAAAATTTGTTAACAGAATTGTAAGCAGAACAGAAAGGGATTACCTGGCCTACAGCACTTTGCCATGCAGAAAACAAATGACAGTACATCAGCTGCGACACCCCCATGTGAGTAATGGTCTTAGCCTGGCCACCCTCATGTCAGTAATGGTCTCAGCCTGGCCACCCCTATAAACATTGTCTGGCTCAGTCACTTGTTACCTCCATTGCCATGGTGAAAGCCAAGAGTGAAATGGTGAGTCCAGCCACAATGCTAATCTTCAAATGCTACCAGGATGTGGTGTAGATGCTAATATTCATGTAAAAGATGGAAGTATAAAATGTGCTGGACACAGTAATGGTGAAGTTATACATAAAAGGTCTGTTTAATTTCCTGATACAAAATATTACTTTTGTACAGCAAAAAAAGGAAAAAACAATATTATATTCATCAATATTTACATAAAAGAATATTATACTATTGAACTGAATTATCATCAAGCGTATTATTACTAATATACAGTATTGTTTATATAGAAAAAGGAGGTAGGATAAACTGCTTCATATCAAATTGCCAAATTACACAGTTAATTAGTTATTTCTTTTAACAGCTTTGCCTGAAAAGTCCAAGAGAAAGAGGGCAAAAAAAAAACATTTAAATAATGCAGCTTATTCTCATGAAGACATAAAGATAGAGGGGCAAAAGGAACTAAACATGCCAAGAATACTCTCAAATACCTAATAAAGGAAGCACAATTAGAAATTCGCTCTGTCTCTCACACACACTTATAATCAAGGTTCACCTAAACATAAAGAATTGAAAATAATTAGCGTGCCGTGAGAGAGCAACCTGCTCCTCTTTGCCGTGAGGTTTGAGAGGTTCTTAAGGCAACCACTGGTCTCTGGATCCGTGGACCAGCCGACCCTCAGCACTGTGCCCCCTACACATCACAAGATGTGCTCTCCAGCCAAACCCAATGCATGCATATAACACACTAATCAAGAGCAAACAATCAGAGCAAATAATTATAATAATAATAATAATAATAATAATAATAATATCAAGTATTTTTCAGTGTCCCATTACTTCATTACTGCTAAAGACCCTAAAGAACATACTCAAGGAAAAGGAGAGTAGACATCTCTTTCCAATGGAGCATATCTGTCTTGCCTGGTGGACTGCATAGTGCCAATGGCTGTAGTGAGTGCTTACTGGAGCATTTGTTTCCAACAGTTATCAGCCTGGTGAAACTGAACTACTGAGGGCCAAAACAAATGGCTTCAAAAAGATACTCTTCCAGTTTGAAGAAGAATTGAAGAAGATTGGGGTAAAGTGGCGAACAGGTTCACACAACAGTCAAGCCTTCATTGATTTGAGTTAAAAATAAGGAATCAAAGCCGTTTGATAGGATGTTGTCTGTTTTTCGATATGCTCCTATGTGACTTGGACTTGGAGAGGCCGGTTAACCACCTCCAAACGAAGCCAGAGGAAATCTTCCTTCAGATCAGAATCAACAGAAGTATATACAGCCTGGGTATATTCACCCCATCAACAATTTGGCATTCAAAGAGACGCATGTCAATGCCAATCTGCAGTGCTGCAGCAGCCTCAAAGGAAAATGGCTACCAGTGAGAAGAAAAAAATGTAATCTGTGGAACGCTTAAAAGTCTTTAAAAAAAAAAAAACAACGGTCTTAAAAGCCAGTAAAAAAATTGTTGGCATATGTTAGTGGGTATAAATGAAACAACCAGATGTGTCTGTAGACATGGCATTCAAATTGGTATGTCACTTTTGTCAAATAAAACACATGATCTTTGACCATGATCAGTAAGGAAGAGGAAAGATCAGTTTTGGGCAGTGTTAGAAAAGTCATAGGCCAGTGGTGTGGACAGTGCAGACAGACAGGGAGGGGGGTATGGACGGGCCAATCAGTGAACCCCATTCATGATGTGCTTGTGGTGTATGCCCAGGCCGTTGAGCTCGTCGTTGTTGTGCTGTGGGGGCGAGATATCCTCCTCCGACAGCCGCGCGTGCTTGCGGATCTCCTCCAGGGTGTAGTCCTGCAGGATGGAGCCGTTCTCAAACACAGTGACCAGCATATCCTGAGAGAGAGAGACAGAGAGACAGAGACAGAGAGAGAGAGACGGAGGGGGTTTGAGTTTTATCTGAGGGTAATGAATGCGGGAGAAAGCTCAAATACTCAGCAGATTTCCCCATATCATGAACTAAAATAGATCTTTCCAAGGAAGCTCCAATGGCTTGCAAAAGTATTCAATAATCTTCTGACACTCCTGTCCTTCCTTGCCATGCTTTCTGAAAACAAACAAGTTATGAAATGGGCAAAAGCTCTCTATTCTATATCAAGCCAATCAAGTGTAAGAATGGGAACCAAAACAACAATAGTAGTCAATCACTAGGCAGTTTGATCAGTATTTGAGAGTCTACTCTAGCTTATGTGACTGTTTTGTTCTATAAATTCCTAAAGGATCAAACTTTTTTAGGTAGTCTGACATGCCTTGATGTTTTTGTATATTTTCTCTAACTAAAAAAACAGTGATGCACAAGTGGCATATATGTAGAAGATTAAAGGTTTCTGGGGGTGTCCTTTAAAAAAAAAATCCCACCGGTAGGAAGGTTAGCCTACAAAGAAGCAATGACGTGGATTCAGCATTCCTCCTGCTCCGAGGATCCTTATGAGCAGAAATGGGCTAAAGGTATGTCATAGACTATGGTAATCCTGACTGTATGCTGACATGTATTTGTATGTATGTTTCAGTTGAAACTTTGTATAACAGAACTAAAGGCGTATCTGGCTAGATTGTTCTACACCCACAAAATGTCTGGCAACTGTTTTTGTAATGTTAATCACCTTTTAGGTGTAACTAGGGCCTTGACGTAATGCGTTTTAAAAGTAGGTAAGTGTTAACAATGGCAACATCGGTGCTTAAATGCTTAAGTGAGAAAAAGTCTCCAAGTTGATGTCAAACCACCGCCATTTTCTTTATTTTTTGTAACCTACAATAAATA
This sequence comes from Sprattus sprattus, assembly GCF_963457725.1. Lineage (NCBI taxonomy): Eukaryota > Metazoa > Chordata > Actinopteri > Clupeiformes > Clupeidae > Sprattus > Sprattus sprattus. Next base: position 27,786,012 of record NC_137908.1, on the reverse strand, counting down.
AAGCATGCTTCCAGTCAATGGAAAAATGGCTTCTCCCCACCGGCGATTGTTGTTGTTTACGATTTTCTATCAGTTCTCACCACACAACGACATCTCATCTTTGCTCCTTGAATGTCGATATGTAATGGTATGGAGCTATTGAAACTTACTACGTGTAAAAAAGACTAGAAATTGAATGTTTATTTTTCATTGAATGTTTACATAAAGTTGCACTGGGTGCCTTTAAGATGTGGGAAAGGGTTTTTATAGTCATAAGACCTAAGTAGAGCTTTCTGGCCAATCCTCAAAGCAGTACATGTGGTGTAAATCTAACCCTGTCCATGCCTTTAGAAACAAATCCCAATTGTGAATTATGGCAAAGGTAAAATCATGATGTGGGGATTTTAATTCTACACAATATCACAAGAAAACCTGAGCAGTCTGTTGTAAAACCAGGGCTGGGAGAGGGATTGCCTACTAGTAGGGACAGGGCTAAAATCACAACGCAGTGGCTCAATGCTGAAGTAGCTCACAGGAGAGAATCGGTGTTCAAAGTTAATATAATTGATTTAAACAATAGTATTTGAATTTAAAAGCAAAAAAAGATGACAACCTCATACTTTAGGAGCAGTACTGGCATCTTACATCTATTCGCTTGTGCGTGCGTGCGTTGAGTTATGTGTGTGTGTCCTTGTGTCCGTGTGTCCGTGTGTGTGCATCTATGTATCTGTACAGGATGTAGAATGGCCAGGAGCAGCACTGGCATATTACATCTATTCGTGTGTATGTGTATTAGGGATGCAATGGCACACGATATTTAGAACACCCCCTTTGGTTCAATCCTCACACGTGAACTGCAGTATTAACATATATATGTCTTTTTCGTTTCATTTGCAAAAATATGCTTATTGCACTGCAGACTGCATCCACGTTGTACTTTCTGATCCATTTAATTAAATCCATCAATTGAATGGGTTATTCCTTGGCCCAGGCCAAACCATTTCACTAAGTTTCATGGAAATCAAGCCAGTAGTATTTGCATAATCCTGTTTACAAACAGACAAACTGCACCGAAAACAAAACCTCCTTGGCGGAGGAAATAGCGAAAGCAGTGGGAGTATTTATAGCCAAAGATTTGAAGCCATATTTGGTGGCTACTGACTTATTATATTATTATTAACCTGATGGAAAGAAAGATGAGCCGCGGTTATGTGTCTCCATCTCTCTCTATCAAGGTATTTGTGTGTGTGTGTGTGTGCGCGTGCGTGTGTGTGTGTGTGTGTGTGTGTGTGTGTAAAGCTGAGAAATGTTCTTTGCCGGGTCGGCCACGAGGGGCTCACCTCCTCTGGCTTGCCCGCGCCGCGTTCCACCGTCTCGATGAAGCCTTCGGAGTTCTTGCGCAGAGACAGGCGACCCCGTTTGGAACCTTTGGACGGGTCCGTCACTGGCTGCTTGTACACATCCATCTGTAAGTAAGAAAGTAAGGTGTCAGTACCCACCAATGAATGTCTGCGCACCCATCTCCCCTATGACTCTATGCTTCGCATCAAATTCACAGAAATATCACTGAGGTATTCCCAGAGTGAGAGCTCTGACAGATGGAAGGAATCCAACCTCAGCTGCTGAGCTTCTGCTGCAGCAGACATATCTCTCAAGGCCCCAGTCAATGACTGAATCAATAATTACGAGCATCACACCAGCCGTATTAACACTTTTTAGTCTTTGCAGCACTGGTACTAGACAGATAGGGACTGTGGGGAGAGAGAGAGCTACTTTCAATGTTCATCTGTGAATGGGAGATTTAGCGCTATGCCAATATGTTCTTCCCCCCACACAAGCACTTATGCAGCACTCGTCTTGTGTGCTGTTCAGCAGGAGGTGACGAGAGCACAGCGTCTGGAGAGAACTTGTCTTGGTATGGTGTTGTGGCACGAGAGTCAAGAAATGAGGCCTTCACTCACCCCCTTGCCGTTGCTCTCCACATAGCTGCACTTGAAGGCGCAGTTGAGCGTGTCTCTGTTGAGCTTCTGCATGAGGGCACTGCCACAGCCGAAGAACACGTTCTCCGCGCTGTAGCCCTCGTCACTCAGCTTCACCAAAATCTGTCCCGACGAATCAAAGAGGAGTGTTAGCTCTGAGGGAGCCGTGATTGGAGGGTCGGTCCACATAAATGTAGTCCCTGCATAGGATGTGTCATTACTCCAGTAAACAGCAGAGGAGCTGTTGAGCTAGGACTGGAGTGAGTCCATCCATCATGGATTCCAGAGTCAATGGGTCATTTTCTCAGAATTATATTACCATTATATCAACATACAAAAAATATACATGATCTGAGTAAGCCTGTTGGCCAGATCGACATGACCTAATATATACACCTTGTTGTACACAAAACTTCTCCAAGGCAAAACTCAAATGTACCGATCTGGCACGCCATCATTACATGATTTGTAAAAATACAGCAGAAAGCATATCCAAAATACTGTTTCAAATTAAACCCAAAATGTCAACAGGGACAAATGAGAACAAAGACACACACTTCTGGGTGTTATTTCATCCTCACCTCCTCGATAGACTTCAGATCAATGCCGTCACCCTGGATGATGCGCAGGTAGGGTGGCAGCACTTTGTAGCCTATTGAATTTAAAGAGCAGCCAAAGCACTCCTCCAGAATCTTTATCACCTGGTGAGAGTGAGGGGGGGGAGAGAGAAAGGGGTGAGAGAGAGAGAGAGAGGGTGGGAGAGAGAGAGAGAGACGTTAGACTTTCACATCTCATGATATATGAAAAAAAAAAAAAAAACACTTGACAAGATCAGGGGGAAATCGATGAGTCACGCAGCTAAAAATATCACTCCTTCCTCAACGGCTGGCAGACATGCCTTCCAAAAGCCTTCCTGTCTGTCGATCAATTAGTGATGTGTGATCCCATTGCACCTGTGGTATTAAAGTATTGAACTCGTTTTCTTCTTGAGCAAAGGAAAGACTAAAAGTAGCCTTAAACACATGCAGGTGCAGGTGAAGAGGCTCTGCCTACCCCAGGCAGTCTCACACTGTTGGTGTGAACCGTTGTAAGGGTGAATACTTTTGGTCTGTAGTTGGTCTTATAGTTTATTATGTATCTGTCTGATATGAAGTTACCAGAGCTACAGACAGACCCTGGCCCACTGTAGTCTACTCTGTCCCGTGTGCTCAGCGCTAGGCCTGCTCCGGTGCCCACCTCCAGCAGGGTCTCAGCGGGGTCTCCTGAGTCGGGCCGGATGACGAGGGTGGAGTCCTCGCTGCGCTCCATCACGCGCTCCTTCAGCTTGTCGCCCCAGATGTGCTTGCAGGCCTTGAAAATGTCGTAGCTATCGCTGACCACGGCCAAAGGCCCGGTCGGGAACTGGTCCAACAGGCTTTCATAGGCCTCCTTCTCACGGTTCCTTCCCCATGAGATGATGGTGCTACAGACAGGACAGAGGCAGACAGACAGACAAAGAGAGAGAGAGAGAGAGAGAGAGAAAAGAGTGGATAAGGTGGAAGATGGTGGGCTTTAGTCATCCTTCCTTTAAATCAATCACCCATAAGATCTGATGTGATCACACAGTCATTTAATAACGCTTTGGCTAATTACGCTTAGTTGGGCCTGATTCCATATTCATCAGGATCACAGTGGAAAAACAATACCTTTCACAGCCCAATTACGAGTTCACACCTGTGCTAAATTGTGTCAACTACTGTGATATCTCCCAGAATAATTAAACTTACAAAAAACTGCCATACTAATTTCAAAGGTGTTGCAGTTCATCTACACATGTTCCTCTGTTTGAGAAAGTGGGCCCAGGTGTGCATATGTGTGTGTGTGTGTGTGTGTGCCTGTGTGTGTTCGGTGTGTGCATGTGCGTGTGCGTGTGCGGGTGTGTTTGTGTGTGGTCCCCTCACCTGTGCTCGGCGGCAGGGATGGAGAAGCCGGCCATGGGGCAGCTGTAGTAACGCTGGGCCATGAGGAGCCCCGCCACTGTGTCTGTGCTGCAGAAGTTCACCAGGTGGGCTGCTCCACCCAGAGCAGCTGACTATGAACACACAAGCACACACACACACACACACACGCACACGCACACGCACACGCAGACGCACACACACACACACACACACATACACACACACACACACACACACACACACACACACACACACAGAGGAAGGTACAGGTCAAAATACTGTAAAACAGATAGAAATGGGAGCCATCTCCTGATCCGTCTGTGAACCACACCAACAGAGTTACTCCTGGGTACCGCAGGCCTTTGGTGTGTGTGGAAAAGTGAAATCCCCTTTCCACCTTGAGCGTCCACATGAACTCATTTACTCACGTTGCCCCGCAGACGCGGGAGAAAGAGACTTACTCTCATTGCCGCAGGAGCAGAAGAGAGAGACAGAGAGAGAGAGAGACATTGAACTCACGCACGCACACACACACACACACACACACACACACACACACACACACACACACACACACACCCACGCATAGCAATGACTATCGCTAGCTACCCATACTATGCAGCTGTGTGCATGATGGGCTGCGAGAGTTTGCCGCGAGTTCGGCTTTGAACGCAATTGTTTGTTGGCAACGCCATTGTTTGTTTGCAACGCGGTAAAACCGCAATATGAACTGAAAGCATAATTCACCTATGTCACTGTTCACCTGTTTATTGTCATTACATCCATTATCATGTCATCTCACCTTTACTCTCTGTTTCAGCATACGATCCCGGTGAATACATCCATACAGACACTCACATTCACTCCCGCACTACTGTTTGCTTGCGGAAGTGCGCGCCGCTAATGGGTGATATTTTTCCACGTCCCACAGGGGAGGGAGATGGGCATTATCAGGAGGGGTGTTTGATGTGATGTTTGTTAATATCATGAGTGTTATGTGTAAATCGTGTAATTAGGGTGAATGCATGATTATGGCAACAGTTGTGAACTTTGTGGTGGATTAATGTATTTATGAATGTTATATATGATGATCATTGTAGGACTAATGCGGGGAGAGTTACCCCACTAAGATGGTTATATCCAATTGGATCTTATTGGTCCAATCTAGCCAAATGGGCAGCCTTATTTAAACCTGCCTCATTCCTTTGGCAGGGGGAGAGAGGAGAAGTACTGACTTGATGTTAGGTGAAGTACATGCTTTGTGAAAGACTTATGGAATACTGTTGCTTTGTGATCTATACTAGTGACCTAGTTTCAAGTGCTGTTTAAGTACGGATTAATGTTTGTTTGTTTTTGTATATGTTTGGTGTTGGAACCAAGTAAACCCAGAGATCTATTTTTGTACAAAACGAATCATCTTGTGGACCGTGGTTTGGTACTCTTCACCACTAAAATTTCAGTTGCCACATCCCAATAACGTGGGGTGACCGAGCTGTCCCCCACAGTGTGCTTGAAACACAGTTTTGTAAAGGTACATCAAGAACACACCATCTGGCAACACAGACACAGAGCTTATGTTCCCTCTTCTGTCTTTACTCCTATCTGAAATGCGCTTATATGTGAAGACGCCACAAGCTTTTCCCTCCATCTCTTTTCTCGTTTTTCGCAACTTACTCATTCCATTTCTCAAAAGTGCAGGAACCCCAGTGACACTCTCACCGCTCCTCACCTCCATTAGAATGGCAGCCATCACGGCAGATGCCATCATCCAGTGGCTGTTATCAGCGGTCGCTGCTATGTGCAGCTAGCAGAGGAGATTACAGTCCTAACCTTCAACCTCACACTGTTTAAAAGGCTATATTAGTGGCAGATGAAAGCAAATCCCTATTCCCACACAGAAATGGTGTCTGTCAATCAAACTGAGTAAATAGGCGCAGTCTGCCAGGTGCTAAAGAGCGCTGCAAGGCGGCCATCTGATGTTAAGACATTTTGTGGCAAAGGTAATTGCAAATAATTAGCCATTGGACCCAATAAAGGATAATGATAATAGTGGCAATGAAGACAGCGATAATAATAACCTTGAGAGTCATCTTCTCTCAGAGCCTCAGCCATAATAGAGGACGCACTCACGCATAGACACACACACACACACACACACACACAGAGACACCGACACAGACATAAATCGTGACCATTTCCCGCAACTTCACTTTCACTTTCACTTCAACCGGGGTGGTGACATGGGAAATCTCAGCTGCAGAATAGAATAGCCACTGCTGGCGGTGGAGGAGAAAACAGGGACGAGAAACATCAGTCACCCCTTGATGTCACTGGATCAATAAGCCATATGGGGGACCAGTCTGACACGGCCTCAGAAAAGATCGATACCATCCCCATCCTGTCCAACCTTAAGAAAACCATCACCCTTCGACTACAGGCAAGAGCAATGCCTTGCAGAAAAGCCTTGCAGTAAAAGGCCAAGGGTGCTTCCCTTAAAGGAATACCATTAGGACTGGAGTACAAATACATGTGTGGCCTACTTCAATAAACTGTAAGCAACTGTTGCATCACTTCCAGAAAAGATTCCTGTGGATAGCCTGCAGATATATAGATATATAGATGACTTGGATGCTCAATTTCCAATTTCCATTTGATCAGAAGGGCAGCGGCTATCTCCAGTCACGCTTCACCTGGCTCTTCCAAAGCGCTGATGTAAGTGGAGGTGACAGTGCTGACCTTTTTCAGCACACACGTTCTCAAACCAAGTGATGTCTGAGGGGGCCACCGCACAACGGACCCAGCCAGACAACCACAGGCACAGGCGGCCCCACAGTGGAAAACACTTCTCTCAAACTGGACTGCTGAGGTAGTTAAGCAAGGCTGAATGAACGCAAGTAATCAAAATAATTCTAAAAAACTATTATGAAGTAGTACTGCCTGCTGAATAGTCTTAATGCTTTATAAAGAGGGCGTAGCATTAGCCTTGGTCAGTCTTGCGCACTGCCAAAAGGTCAGATCGTATCTCTCTGTGAAACCGCTCCCTGCTGTGTGTGTGTGTGTGTGTGTGTCCCTGGATTTTATTTCATGTATTATTCCGTCCTATTTTTAAATAATGTTTGGTTTACTGTTCTCTTAGGAAGCCTCTTTGTGGATGTGAAGCAGATGAAAAGTAAACTGAACATGCGAGTGTAACTCGGCCTGTTCACAAACTAGACAACGCTATAGCTATAACACATATAATACATCTATATCACACGTTAAATAAGCAAATGAGTATAAAAGCGAGGGTGACCTCATATGAAGGTATTTTTGACATTTCTCTCACATTCTTAAACTTTGAATTCAGTCAAAGTTGCCTAGAAACACGTCAGCTGGTTTTACGGAGAAACAAGACGAAAAAAAGTGTGTTGTGTGTGTGTGTGTGTGTGTGGGGGGGGGGGGATGATGGGACATTGCTAGCGATGGGTTCCTTACCTCCTGAGAAGACACTCCCCGGTATCCAAAGTCGTGCAGCTTGAAGTCAAGGCCCTCCAGGCCGCCCGAGGTGGCCTTCAGGTGCTTGGCCAGGATCTTCTTGAACTCTCGAGAGATCGTCGCCACGGTGATGGGGTACCACATCTGCACCAGCATGGTCTGGAGAAAGAGAAAGAGAAAGTAGGGAGGCAGGGGAAAAAGGGCAGTGAGTCCTAAGTGCGTGAGAGAGTGTGTGTGTGTGTGTGTGTGTGTGTGTGTGTAGATTGTGCATTGTGTGTGTAATAGACAGACAGAGAGCAGAGCAAAGCCAGTCAGGGCATTGGTGTCAGGGGGCGAGCCATGGGATGGTTCGGCTGGTGGTGATCAGGAGACCAATAGGGCAGCAGTCCAGCTGATTAGCCGGCCACCAGAATCATCACTGACCTCATTTGGCTAATTACAGCCAACTGACTGCGTCTGGGAGCTGCAGCGCTAGCCAGACTATTACAACAGAACCCCCCCCCACGCCCACACACACACACACACACACACACACGCACACACACACACACACACACAATGCTGCACTTTACAGCCTCTAGGCACACACTGGGCTGACAAGTTCTATCAGCTACCATTGGCTGGCTGCGCCCTCACAGATTGTAAAAAAATGCATTAAACTAAAGGCCAAAGGCATTTCCGTTATAATGTTTTTAATGGTATGAATATCTTTCCTGGCTTTGATAAGATCCTGCTATGTTTTAAAGGCATACAATTTTTGAGCACTCATAAACACTCATAAACAGACATGGATAGAGTACCTCAACGTAATTGGTGAGCCAGAAGAAGTCCGGATCAGTGTTCTCAACAGTGAAAAGGACGTTTCCTCTCGGAATGATCTTCCCTTCAGGAACGGCTTTAATCCGGATGGGAAGGCGACCATCATATTTCTGACAGAGACAACAAGAGAGAAAACACAGGAATCACTTTTCGGTAGTCTTATTTTACTAGGCACAGACAAATGTGTAGGAGTGTTATTACTGAGTGCCTGCCATCCACCGTAAGAAGTCTTGCTCTTACCTCCAGAACTCTCCTCCAACCATCTTCATCAAACACCTTCTGTCTAAAGTGCATCTGGAAGAACAGTTTTGCCTCCTGAATCTTCTCCTCTGTGATGACACGACCTGATGACGGGGATAAGAGGCAAAGAAAAAAGGCTTCAAGGGAATATCACCCAATTAACCCCAAGCACATCCCTGCCACAGCTGAGCAAGATTATTTTTCCTACAGCATACTAGCATTATTTTTCCACCAGCTTCTCTGCTTGCACCTTCAACGGCAACATTAAACCAGGACAACTTTAAAGGATTAACCAGTTCCAAACAAAGCAACCAATGGCTCATCTGGGGGGTTGGGATGTGGAAGGGGCTTGCTGAGAACAAGAAAATCCCTGCTGACATAGCAAAGAGGGTTCCCATCAGGTCTTCAAATACAGAACTGGGGGGGGGGGGGGGGGGGGGGGTCTTTTAAAGGTCCTAAGGGCCAAAAGATCAGGACACTAGGGTGCTCAGAGGTCAGAGATCCACACATGCTCTCAGTATGTTCCGCCTCTCAGTGTTCACATCAAAACTGTCTTGTACTGAAATAATCTCTGGAGTGCTTTCTGTCTTCATAAAAACACAACTCGTAAATGAATAATATCAGTATCTCACTGAAAGGATTTTCATACAGAATTACTCTAACTCATTTGTGATCATTTTCATGAATTCTTTGGGGTGAAATTATACTAAGAGCCTATATATATACAGCGGGTAAAATAAGTATTGAACACGTCACCATTTTTCTCAGTAAATATATTTCCAAAGGTGCTACTGACATGACATTTTCACCAATCCATACATACAAAGAAACCAAAACAAATAAGTTATATTACAAAAATATATAACGGTAATAATAAAAAAATATAGCTGCAAGCAGCGATGGCGGTTTCCTCCTCCAGACATTGCGAACCAGGGAAAAATGTATTTTTGTGACAATTTGTCACTGTATAGAAAAATCCATGCTGCAGACTTGCCAATGGGATATTACATTTCAAATGCATTACTTTGAAGATCCTCAAGGGCCATGGCTTCAAGCTAAGAGTGAGAAGGGGTGTGGTCATCCCTAAATTTCCTTAAATGATGTGTGTGTGTGCTTGCGCGTGTTAAAGGAGCCTGTCCCTGTCCCTGTGTGTGTGTGTGTGTGTGTGTGTGTGTGTGTGTGTGTGTGTGTGTGTGTGTGTGTGTGTGTGTGTGTGTGTGTGTGTGTGTGTGTGAGAGAGAATCTGGAGCACACACGCAGGCAAGACCAGAGGGGCAGGGGCAGAGAGGCAGACTTGAGAAACACCCTAGCAATTAGCCAAGCATGCGTATTTCAAATATTCACCAAAAATCTACTTTTCATCTTACAGTCAAATTTTTTTCAGATTTGTGTTCTAAACATTCTCAAGTGTCTTCACATGAACTTGTGATTCAATCAGAGTATCACTTTTTGACCTGTTGATGTGTAAAGCATTGTTTTAGCGTTAACAATCTATCCAATTTGCTTTATATCAATCATTTTTCAAGATATGAAGTTGCCTTTGCACATGGCAACATGTTGTAGTGTCTTCCAGTGACATATCAAGTTTGGTGTTGATTTGTCAAAGATTTGCCAAGATATGACCTCACTTCCTGTTTGGCGACTTTTCTGCTGAATTTGAGTGGCTGTACCGGACAAACGGTTGTGAGGATCAAAATTCTAAAAAGTAACTTTTGTGAGGCTAGGTCTGAAGATCATCTCTGGTGATTTTGAAGAAGATTTGCCAAAAATTGTAGGAGGAGTAGGCTTTCAAAGGTTTTTGATAAAACCGGAAATAGCGGAAATCTATATAACCGGAAATTGACGCCATGGGGTGGGTTTAATTCGTCTTGATCCAGGGAATCCAATGGTACCTCACTTATGAAAATCGGTCATACGGTTCAAAAGTTGCGTGTGTTACAAAAGTCCAACTTTGACCTGTTGGTGGCGCTAGAGTGGTCTAATGAGAGCCATGAAAATTGGTGTGAATAAAGAAGGGACTGTCCTTAATGAGTGTGCCAAATTTCACAAAAAGTTACCATATGGTTCTAGGGGCTGCCATTGACTCCCATTGCAGCAACATAATAATAATAGGAAAGCCTACAATAACAATAGGTTACCTCCTACCGGAGGAAACCTAATGATACAGGGGGAAAGTATTGAACACATGAAGAAGGGGAGGTGCAAAAAGGCATGGAAAGCCAAGACAAGAGCTGAAATCTATCAGTAATTTGAAAGCAATCCGGCCCCTTGAGAGTGCAAATTTATATCAGCTGTTTCAGTCCCAATTGATGGCCTTTTAAAAGGTGTATCATTACCAAGGTGTCACACAAGAAACATCTCATGATGGGTAAAAGTAAAGAGCTCTCTCAACACCTTTGCAACCTTATTGTTGCAAAACATACTGATGTAATTGTGTACAGACGCATTTCTAAACTTCCTATTGTTCCAGTAAGCACTGTTGGGGCCATAATCCGGAAGTGGAAAGAACGTAATTTCACCATAAACTGGCCATGACCAAGTGCTCCTCGCAGGATTTGCAAAGGAGTAAAAAGAATGATCAGAGTTGTCCAAGAGCCAAGGACCACTTGTGGAAAGCTTTAGAAAGAACTGGAATTAGCAGGTACAATTATTTCAAAGAAAACAATAAGTAATGCACTCAACCACCATGGCCTGTATGCACGCTCACCACGCAAGACTCCATTGCTTAAGATAAAGCATGTTGAAGTATGTTGAAGTTTGCTACACAACATTTGGACAAGCCTGTGAAATACTGGGAGAATATACAGTCGTGGCCAAAAGTTTTGAGAATGACACAAATATGCATTTTCACAAAGTTTGCTGCTTCAGTGTGTTTAGATATTTTTGTCAGATGTTACTATGGAAGGCTGAAGTATAATTAAAAAGATTTAATAAGTGTCACTGGCTTTTATTGGCAATTACATAAAGTTAATGCAAAAAGTCAATATGTGCAGTTTTGACCCTTCTTTTTCAAGACCTCTGCAATCCGCCCTGGCATGCTGTCAATTAACTTCTGGGCCACATCCTGACTGATGGCGGCCCATTCTTGCATAATCAATGCTTGGAGTTTGTCAGAAATTGTTTTTTTTTGTTTGTCCACCCGCCTCTTGAGGATTGACCACAAGTTCTCAATGGGATTAAGGTCTGGGGAGTTTCCTGGCCAATGGACCCAAAATATCAATGTTTTGTTCCCCGAGCCACTTAGTTATCACTTTTGCCTTATGGCAAGGTGCTCCATCATGCTGGGAAAGGCATTGTTCATCACCAAACTGTTCCTGGATGGTTGGGAGAAGTGGCTCTCGGAGGATGTTTTGGTCCAGCAAGCGCCAGGACCGTCTCCTAAACATGATTCAGCTGCAGGATCGGGTCACCTCCAGCACAGAGCTTGCTCAGGAATGGCAGCAGGCAGGTGTGAGTGCATCTGCGTGCCCAGTGAGGCGAAGACTTTTGGAGGATGGCCTGGTGTCAAGAAGGGCAGCAAAGAAGCCATTCTCTCCAGGAAAAACATCAGGGACAGACTCATATTCTGCAAAAGGTACAGGGATTGAACTGCTGAGGACTGGGGTAAAGTAATTTTCACTGATGAATCCCCTTTCCGATTGTTTGGGGCATTTGCAAATAAGCTTATCCGGAGAAGACAAGGTGAGAGCTACCATCAGTCCTGTGTCAAGCCAACAGTAAAGCATCCTTAGACCCTTCATGTGTGGGGTTGCTCCTCAGCCAAGGGAGTGGGCTCGCTCATAATTTTGCCTAAGAACACAGCCATGAATAAAGAATGGTACCAGAACATCCTCCGAGAGCCACTTCTCCCAACCATCCAGGAACAGTTTGGTGATGAACAATGCCTTTCCCAGCATGATGGAGCACCTTGCCATAAGGCAAAAGTGATAACTAAGTGGCTCTGGGAACAAAACATTGATATTTTGGGTCCATTGGCCAGGAAACTCCCCAGACCTTTATCCCATTGAGAACTTGTGGTCAATCCTCAAGAGGCCGGTGGACAAACAAAAAAAACAATTTCTGACAAACTCCAAGCATTGATTATGCAAGAATGGGCCGCCATCAGTCAGGATGTGGCCCAGAAGTTAATTGACAGCATGCCAGGGCGGATTGCAGAGGTCTTGAAAAAGAAGGGTCAAAACTGCACATATTGACTTTTTGCATTAACTTCATGTAATTGCCAATAAAAGCCAGTGACACTTATTAAATCTTTTTAATTATACTTCAGCCTTCCATAGTAACATCTGACAAAAATATCTAAACACACTGAAGCAGCAAACTTTGTGAAAATGCATATTTGTGTCATTCTCAAAACTTTTGGCCACGACTGTAGTCTGGTCAGATGAGAGCAAAATTTAACTCTTTGGATGCCATAATGCACACAATGTTTGGAGGAGAAATGGCATTGCACATCATCCCAATAGTGAAGTTTGGAGGTTGGAACATCATGGTGTGGGGCTGCTTTTCAGCATACGGTACTGGCAAACGCCATACAATTGAAGGAAGGATGAATGGAAAAATGTACCGAGACATTCTTAATAAAATCTGCTGCCATCTACCAGGATGATGAAGATGAAACGAGGGTGGACATTTCAGCAAGACAATGACCAGCCAAGGAAATTCTCAATTGGTTTCAGAGAAAGGAAATAAAGATGCTAGAATCACCTGTCTTGAATCCAATTGAAAATCTATGGAAAGAACTGAAGATCAGAGTTCATAGAAGAGGCCAAGGGAACTTCAAGATTTGAGGACCGTTTGTGTGGAAGAATGGTCCATACTCACACCTGAGCAATGCATACAACTAGTTTCTCCATACAGGAAGTGTCTAAAAGTTGTTATTACCTACAAATGCTTTTGTACAAAGTATTAAATAAATATCAGTAAGCTTGTTCAATACTTTTTCCCTGTGTCATTTCACATTATTAGACATAACTTAATTTCTGAACTAATTTGTTTTGGTTCCTTTGTATGTTTGGATTACCTGGGTTGTTACCAACATCTGGTGAAAATTTCATGTCAATAGCACCTTTGGAAAAATATTTACTGAGAAAAATGGTGACGTGTTCAATACTTATTTTACCCGCTGTATATACACAAGTTAGACATTTTACAGCCATTGGTTTTACTCAACAACCTGTTTATTATAGACATAGAGGTCTGGTTGAGAGGAGTGGTAACTCATCAGAGTACGTCATCAGAGTACGTCTGGAAACGTTTTTGAGTGCTTTTAGCATGAACTTTTATTTCAGGCATTGCATAGTATGGAATGGCAGGGTATGGTATGTAGCCCTGTTAGTCATATCAACAGGACGTGTTTGATCGATGTCGACCACATGCTCACACACTGCTCTCCGGTCACCCTAAGCGGCAGTGACGCAACTGATGACAGCCAAATGGGCCACTACTGACCTGCCAGATATTTTTTGAGGAGGTACTGCAGGCCGAAGAACACCACCTCATGGAACTGGGCATCCTTCCGGCGCCGGCACTCGAAGTATGAGTAAACTTTACTCACGTTGGGTGGATACTGTTTGTAGTGTGTGACCTAGAACGACAGAGGAGACGCACAAGGCTCAAAGAGGTGACCAAACCTAAACAAAGCCTTTCGATTTCTTTGGTATGTGCTAGTTACTAAAGGATTCCTCAAAAGAAAAGCATATAGAAAATAAACAAACAAAAACCAACAAACCAAAATCAAGTCCACCACATAAAGGCATGTCACTGACACAGGCAGGTGTTAGGCCTACTAGATGATTCTGTGCCCCACTTCAGCATTTAGCCTAGATAACCTTTGGAATTCACCTTCAAAGATTTCCATGACTCTACTCCAGACTTGTAATGCAGTCTTAATTCAGAGACTGCATTAATGTTAAACATGCCTTACGAGTTAAGGATCCTGCTGCATATTTCTTTAATCAATAAAATGAAAAATTAAGTGTTTTACAGCTAAAAAAAAAGTTTTTTAGGTTGTACTTACACTTTTATGCTAGAAGCTTTTGACCCAGTTTCCAAAATATTAGCTATAAGATGTCACTACAACAAGCTACATCAAGTTTTCCTCTGTTTTTCTGACATGGTTTGGTCTGTCTTCAAAATTAGTTTTAAATCCTGATGTAACATTTACAAAATTCAAAATTGGACCCCGATGATCGCATCTTGAAGCTTTATTTAAACTTATTATTATGACAGTGTATGCCTCTGTTCTGTTGTACATTTGTGTTTTTTTCAAACATATTCTTGCCTTCAACTAATAATCCTACATGTATATATCACAAATGGCATGTAAATAAATGCCAAGAACATTTATACAATAAAGCTCATATTGTTGCATATGTAAATTTCACAAAATGCTCAGATTTAGCACAAGAATATGCCTGTTATAAAGTCACACTCACGCTCATATTCACTACACAGGTCTCCAGACAACAGAATGCCACTCACAGACCTGATTCACACCCGATCAGTGTACAGCCGCCCCATCCACAAAATATAGTTCCTTAAATGTTCCACACAGAACAGGACAAAAACATTTTGTCTATTTTTGCCAGAAACGTTATCAACAAGTTATCACACTAAGGATAACATATCTTTTCATTTCATTTCCTCATTCTCTCTGCGGCTGCTGCCGTCAGTCGTATTATGCAACTATGTAGTACGTCTAGTCTAGTTAAGACGAGAAGAACGTAACGAAAAGTTTACTGTCCCATCATTAGTCCTGCAGTAGGGGGCACTAATTTGCCCGAGACAAAAAAATGTTTTGGAGGAAGGGAGAGAAATGTACATGTTTGGTCCATACACAAGGCCTCCTTTGTGCTCTCTCAGACTGAAATTTGATAATAAAGAGCCACTACTCCTTCAGTTGTATATACAGGCCACAATTAACACAGCAATCAACAAAGCAGAGCTCTCGTGTGATCCTATCCTACACCCTCTGTTCTCCTTGATGTTCTATGGCAGTTGCATGAGGGCTTCCATTTATTTTGCCAACAGAGCTTGGGAAGCTGGCAATGCTGATTGAAGCACATTAAGTGCCACATGAGCAGAATTAAGGGGACTCTGTGCCTTTGATTTCTCATGGCCAACGTCAGCACAGCCAGCTGACCAAAACTCCCTGAGTTCTAGAGAGCAAGGACTCAGAACTGGGCAGACCACAGTAATGTAAGGGCTCCTAGGAAGATGTGTCTTTCAGGGTGACTGGTTGACCCACTTTCCGCAGATCCCTGAAATTTATAGGGGCTATCACTCTCCAACAACACGACCACTATCCCATAAATCAAGCAAAAAATAAAGTCTTAATTTAGTTAAAAGCTCATAATGCTCATAAACTTAGGCCTAAACATAAACTTACTGCCATACAACAAAGGCTTATGTAAAGGAAAGGCTCAAATAGCCTATCATTATTTTATCATTAAAGTAGGCCTAATGTAGGTTTTTTTCTGTAAACTCTTCCCTTTGCAGTCTCCAAAGCAGAGCATGAGCTATAGCCAATTGAGTTTAATCAGTGAACCACTAATTTGCAGCTAGGGTCAAAGTCAGTTTAATTTGACTGCATGGATTGCATCACCATGGTAATGTCATAAAAGTTGAAGGTCAAAGAGAACACACACACTTATATATTTTATGTATTTTTTTTACATCTAAGACCATCCTCCATGGATACTGACCCTAATACTAGTTCACCCAGTAAGCATAATTCGCGTAATTTGTTACATTTGCATTTTAAGATATCCCTTAGTCCCTAAATCCAAACAAACTTAAAACTTGAAGTTAACTGGTCCCTTTATTAGCTCAACATGTGTAACTGTGGCAATAATGGAGGCTCTGAAACTTCCATAAATATTCGAAAGCAGCATAGGCCTAATGCTTCAGCCCAAAAATCCATGAGATTTAGACTGACTGTTAGATAGTTACATTGTTTTTTTTGTTTTTGTAATCATCACACCTTGTTAATCGATATATTTGGACATCTGAGGTGTCCTACCATCCTACATAAACATAAGACTTCTGTATGTTATGGCTCTAATTTTATACAAAGGTTAACTATTTCTCATGTCACATGATACATCTCATTATGTCACATCATCAGATGTTATGCATTTAGTGCTTTGTGTTTTATGGCAAGTTTCCCCTACACGGGTGAATATAGCCTTCATATCTCTAAGTTATGTCTTCCCCCTTTAAAAACCCCAACAACAATACCAAGGTCATAATTATGCAGACGTGAACAGAAACAGAAAACAAAACCGTGGCATATGTGCAGTTTCAGGAAATACTAGTTCTAGATCAGTTCCTATGAATTTAGACTTGATTCATTCAAGTCTTAATTCTTAGGAACTGATGTAGAACTAGTATTTCCTGAAACTGCACATATTCCAGTGGGCTGGTATGCTTCTATACAGCGGTCACTTATGCAAGTGGGGTAGTGCCCAAATCCCATTGCTATGAATTACATAACAGATACATGTGTTGAACCACATGTCCATCTGGTGATAAAGATAACCTGATCTTGGCACAGGGGGGGAATTGTGTTCATGTGCAGTACATGATTGCTTTTAGTTGGCTTTCAGTTTTTCTCTTTTCTTTTCCATTCCACCCTCAGTGAAACTATAACTTTAGACTGAGCTGATGAAATCTCTGATTGCGGACTAGGGCAAAGTCTGAATTAATTATCTAACTTGTGATAGGACAACAGTTGTTGCCATTCAGAGAGAGCTGAGAGTGAACATCATTGGCACAGAAAGCTGGCTGACATTTTGCATGCTGATGTTCTGGGTCACTAGGAATCATCCTTTGCCATTTAACTCGGATCACAAAAAACCTGGATGACTTCTTCCAATTACATGTGACCTTTTTCAGCGCCCGGTGACCTCTCACAGTCTTAAAGCGATATTGGCTAAAAGAATGTATTACAGATCAAGTAGTTATGTAGGCTGTTCTTGTTTAACCTGGTCACTGAATGAAGGGTGACAACAAACAAAGCCCGTACTCACTGTAATTCGACCAGTGTCGAGACACGTAGGTTTCTAGAGGCAGATTGATCCCTATTACTGATTCCAAATACTGAGCCTGACATCAAAGTCTGAACAACTGACAACAATAACATGCGATGTCTTTTCAAGAAAGCCCATACAACATGGAGATATGCGAGTGTCTTCAAAGCATAAAGGAGCTGGCCTAAGGTTAACTAATGTCAAATGGCAACATGACACTAGACACGTCCTGTAGTGGAAGTTCTGCGTAGTATCTTAAATTACAGCCAGCGAGTTCAGAAGACGTTAAAATATTAACGCACGTGCTCTCAATTATATAAGAGTTTATTCAGAGATAAAATACTTCAATTTAAAATCACAATTTCACTTTCGTTAAACACAGTTTCGTTTCTAAGCAAAGCCCAGGCTGAATAGCTTCACTTCCAATTCAGCACAAGCTCCACCCACCACTGCTTTTCAATGAGTGGAGTTAGCTAGCTACTAGCGACCGCTAATTTAACTTCTACCACAGGTCTATCAATGCATTGGTCTGCTATCTAGCTAGGTTTATTTAAAGCTCATCTGAAATATATTCTAGCTTGTAGATCGTGTCCATATATACGTGTAAAGAAGCTAATTATGTTAGCAATGTCGTAATCTGGCTTGTTCTTTCCAGCTAACTAGCTACCGTAACCTAGACTGGCTGGCTTGCTAGCTGCCCATAACATTTGTTTTCATCTGAAAGGTCGAACCGATAGGGTAGCGGGTCCAACTGGGTACGTATCGCTTTGTGGTCTTATCAGCCAAAGTTCAGAAATAACTCACCTTGTAGGAGTCGGTAGCCAACAAAAAATTAAAATCCTGTGTTGCCATATCTGCCGTGTAATTCAGACCAAGTTGACCTACTCGTTAGTGTCGCTACTTATACTGCGTCTTTAGACGGAAAATGAAGCGGCAATCTCTCTTGGTATGTTAAATCACTTCCAAGCGTTCAGGAACAACGTGTTATACTAAAGTAGTTTGACAACTTGGTAGTCTTAAAAAGAACTCAACTGCTGCAGTGCATTCACACAGTAGGCGCATCTCTAGTTGAATAGGCAACTTGGGGGTGGGAGAGGGGGCAGGGCCAACCAGATGTATTGAGAGCACGTGACAAGCTAGTACACGAGTGTTGTGACGCCAGAGGGTGGCTGTGTCAACTTCGAAGCCGGTCTGTTCAATAAGGCTACTTTTTGCGCAACTTTACCGATTTCTACGTCCTGAGAGATCTTACAGCAACTGATATTAGCAAAGTTAAAGTGGGAAATGTTACCCGCCTTCTCATTTTACTTATCAGTGAGCAGCAAACTGAATTGGCAAGCACCATGGTGTACGTGTTAGATTCCGAGCTTGGTTATCTGGCTCCAGGCCAGCTGTTTCAATTTTTCGTACTCGAAAGTGAAACCGTGTTATGCTGTGCTCCTCAGTGTGGCCGAATGATCGTTTCTCTGGAAGATGCTTACGTGCATTTCCCCTGAGTGACACACCCATAAAATCCTGTTGAATAGCCTACTTCAAGGAACCCCGCGACAACGTGTAGGCTATCTAACCCTCTTTTCTTAAATCAACGAATCACTGTCGAACGCACTGGCGAGCACAGATGTGTCAATATAGGCTACATGAGTGATTTTATCCTGATAGTCGATGTCTAAGAATAGCCTGGGCTTAGCCTACTATCCACGATGTGCAGAAATTGATCATGGGAGGAGTTAAAGAAACGAAATTATCTGAAAAACCGCGTTGTCAATGTTTTTTTCATAGGCATAGCCTACGCCAAAGTTAATTATGTAGATTACATCGATGTTCCCAATCAAGGCATTCGCTCTAAACAAACAACCAAATAACCCACCTAAAGCCTCTCCCGAAGAACATGGCTCCTAATTCCAAAATGACATAGCCAGCCGTGATACAAAGCGCACCTCCCCACACAAAACATGACCAGTTGTTTGATTGAGGTCTAGGCTACTGTTTTTATTTTGTTTATTTGTTTAAAAATATATATTTTACTATAACCCCAATCCAAAGAACCAATCTGCAACAATAAGCCACCCGAACTATAGCCTAACAGTTTTTGGAACATTGTCTAAATCCAAATATCCTGCTTACATATCTAGCCCTGAAGCCTATATAGCGCACCTCCCCCAAAACATGACCAGTCGTTTGAATATGGTCTACTGTTTTTATTTATTTTGTTTGTTTGTTTGTTTTAAAAACAATGTTTGACTATATCCCCAATCCAAAATAACCAATCTTCAACAATATGCCACCCGAACTATAACAGTTGTTAGAAGAACAATGTCTAGCCTTAGGCCTACTCATGTCTAACTCATGCTCGATGTTTGCATCTAAAAACTTTTAAGCTCTTACTTCTCGCATAGAAAGTGACAGGTTGGTGAAGCAATTTTGTTTCCGCGGAAACAACATCAACGAATGAACCCCATTCAACCCCACCCCCAAACCCGACAATATGATTCTCCAGTTCAGAACCATGGTCAGCTCCTGCTGCTCTCCCCCAGGAAGTAGCCATCGTCAGCGCACAATTGACAAACCACGGCAGGAAACACAGAAACTCGATAGCAAAACAGGGCTCTGAAAAGAGGGTTTCTCTCTTTACATCCCTCCCCTCTGTGTAGTATCTCCCAGCAAATCCCCGGCGGTGACTGGAGAGTTAAAACGCCGAAGAGACGTAGCAGCAATAATTTCATTCGGTAGGGGTGTTGGTGTCGGTGCGACCAGTCTCACTAGGCTCGCCCACCGTAAGTATCAGTTATATTGCATTTATGTATCTCTTGAAGAGTTGTGATTCTTCAATGTATGATATTTACTTGGAACTGCGCAATTTTAATCACTTTTCTGTGTTGCCAGATCAGATGCAACTGGTCTTCCACACTTTAGACTCTACTCCGTCTTTTTCTGTTTAAAATGTGTGGGTTTGCATTTGTTTTATATCTAGACTAGACGTCCTTTAATTTCAATCAAAATGCTGGACCCATCTTCAAGCGAGGAGGAAGCAGATGAGATAGTGGAAGAGGAGCGCAAAGTAGTGGCAGCACCCAAGGCTGGCGCCCGCGTCTCTCCAAGTCGGACCAGCGAGAGCACTGGGAGCTTACAACCCAGTCGGAGTAGCAATGTCCGTCCGTCAAGTCCAAGCCCTTCGGTGGCGAACGAGAAGGAGAAGGAAGATTTGGAAAAGATGCAAAGAGAAGAGGAAGAGCGAAAGAAGAGGCTACAGCTCTATGTCTTTGTCATGCGCTGCATCGCTTACCCTTTCAATGCTAAACAACCAACCGACATGGCAAGACGACAACAAAAGGTAAGAAACCCAAGAAAATAAATAATCTTTATAAATAAAGCAGTGCCAACAAATACAACACGTATGTGGTAATGAACAAGCCCCAATAATGGAGGAGACAATCCATGATTCTTCATAAGTCTGCCATTTTGAACCCCCCTCCTCATTATCACTGCCACCAGTTGGTTTCACTTCTCAACATATCACAATGATTCCCTGGTGACAATAGGCTACGAGAATTCACCATGCATTTGATAAAAAATATATAGCAGGAATTTTGTAAATTTGATAGGTTTATGAAACGTATTATTTCTTTCTTGTAAGAACCTCACCTGTTGTCTACACTAACGAAACGCCGGTTGAGAAAATGAAATACTTCATTGTCAACTGTAACGTTACTGTATCTAGGAGCAAAGTGGCGTCAGTGTAAATGATAACGCGCTTGAAAACTTTCTCTTTTGTTATCAAGCAATCCATTATTGGGTAGGTCTACTTTGGCTGAGTTGACCCTCAGTAAGGATTGTATATTTCCTTTGTGGACAGGAAGCCTGTGACGGTTAATTACCTCACCAATTTCCCTGTGCAAAATGTCAGATGTTTAATTTGCGCTTTTACTCATAGCTAAGGCTACCCTTTAGGTGGCGCTTGGTGAAGTCGGACTGAATGGGCATCCCAGTAGAAAATGGGCTAGCCTTAATGTAATGAGTTTTAGTAACATCTTCAATGGTGTAATTCATTTTATCGTCAAGTGTATAGACAGTCTGAAACCAGCACCCCCTTGCTTTGTGAATCACAGTCAATCAAGTAAGACATTTTTATTTAATTTTGGTTGAAAGGATCCAGTTTATCCTGACAAGCTCATCATGCGAAATGCCTTCGTATCAACCATGCTATGTCCGGCAAAATGACACACACATTGGACTATTAACATTCTACACTCTTGAAATAAGAATATTTTTTTACCCCAAACATAGCAGGAAATAAATACTGGTTTTATTGGATACAGTTTCAATAAAAGGTAGGCTATACAATACTTTATTACACTGCCACCTTGATTTAAGCATGTGAACCTGTTAAACCACACTGTAATGTTGATCTGAATATTGAGCAGACAGACTACATATCAGTACGAGTTGTGACAAGCAATACATGATTGCTGATACAATTTTCTTTCAATACAACAGTTTTCAGTTTCTTTTTGGCTCAGTGAATGACTGTGCTGAACTAGTCAAAGGCTCAGCCTTAATGTGTAGCAGCAAATCCCAACTGACACTTTGAAATGGAAATACAGTTGTGAGATATTGATAATTACTAGCTGTTGATTATTGTTGTTATTATTATGTATATGTTTTTTAAACTATTGGTAATTGATGGCACCCTCTGTATTACTGGCTAACTGTCATCATTGTGACTGCATCAGCGGCACTGAAATCAGACGCCTTATATATTATTCCCTCTCCGGATTTTATGATGAAATGCAAGGCATGGTTTTAAATGGATTTTATGGCCCTCCTGGGGTTTGCTGATCCTCAGAAGATAGTATACAAGCATGTTATTGTCTGACTACAGACACATGCCCCATGACTTATGAACATCCCAATGATCCCGTTGACTGAGGGAAGATCAGTGGGTAGAATAATGTTTGGTGCGAGAGTTCAATGCAACTTCAACTAGTAAGCAACAGGTATATCAGAGAAAGACCTTAATCCACTATATTCCAACCACACAAGAAGAACAACATAGTACAATGAACATTGTTTGGCCTCTTGTTTAACAAATCTTCCCCTGTTGTTTTGGTGACTGCTACCAGAAGGCTTGTTTTCATGCTGGCGTGGTCTTTGGAGACTGTGGCAGGGAGAGGGGGGGGGGGGGGTCTCTCTCTGGACGACCATGTGTAGAAGCCATGAAAAAAATGTAGTTGATCTCTCCCCAGAGTGAATGTTTTCTAGAAATGAAAAAAACATCTTTGATCACCACTCAGGGTGACTCTTTGTGTGTCTGTGTGTGTGTTCATGATGTAATCTTTTGAAAAGCATGAATTAAGTTTGCTCCCACCTAAAAGTGGCAGCTGAATATGATTTATCGTTATTATTAGTCTGCAACAAGGCTGCCCAGTATATCACCCTATTACTTAATCTTAATCTAACATTTTGAGTCAGTGTAGCCACTGACCTCATACACATGCAACATACCAAACTGTTTTCATCCCTACAGAGAGAAATGTCTTTGTAAGTTCTTCATAAAGATGTTTACCATTCAGAACAGATGCTGTTTCATCTTTCATTCAAGTGAAATATTCAAAGCAGCTCTGTTGCATTGCCCACTTAAAAAAAAAAAGAGATAAAGAAGAAAACCCCACACCGATTACATATGCCTGAACCTTGCCTCTCATTTAGCCCAAAGAGGGAGGCGCCAGGCCAGGGGAAACAATGGCCTTGCCTCCTCTCATCCTCACATATATTCCATATTGTAAAGCTTGAGTCTCGCCTTAGGCTGGATCCAGGTGAGAAGGCAAAACAATCTACCATCTGGCTGGTGCTGCTCAACAATTGGCATGATGAAATTAGCCTGGCACCTTGATGGCACTCCTCAGCCTCGCCAGCCAATCATGGAGAGCGCTGTGGAGAAAACAACCCACAACAGGTCGACATTGTGATGTACAGCTCACACATACAACCAGTCCTTCGCATATACTGTCAGCAAGGCAAATACCTTTAATATGTTGCAGTGCAGAGCTGTGCTACATCTTTGTTTCTCACATTTTGGTGTGATGATGAGGTAATACCCTATAAAGTCCAATGACTTTAATCTTTCTGCTTAATTTCTACTCCACAAAAATGGTAAAACATTGAAACTATTCTTTAAAAGTATCTGTTAGGGCCTTAGATTCAATTTGTGTGTGTTGCAAGGCAGGTGTGTGAAGAGGGTATGAAGGCAAGATTACGTGGGCAGGTCTAATCGAATCATCTATGGTTAATGACAGAGAACAGTATTCATGTGGCACTGAGAGTTGGCCGTAATCAGACCTTGTAAAGGAGTGAGAGACATGTGAAGCAACCATGTAAAACTATGGCCCAGCTGTCTCAGACCTATTAACCTCCTGAGGGAAATCCTTGGGCCGGTGCCATTCATCCTCCAAGATGCAATGGAAATGTGCTGTCTGGAGAAAGAGTGGCAGTGTGCACCAGGGACACAGGAAGTTAAACTAGTTTGGCTTTTTATGTTTTCTTTTGTTAAGTTTGTTGGGACTAAGGAGGGTTGTTGTTGCAATTAATTAACATGGATGGGTCTCTCAGATCTTTTCAGACATAACTTAAGTACCACCTGCTCTCACTATCCCTATTTGATTACCGACCTGCCATTATGTGTCTGTTGCAGTTGTTAAGTTGCTATCATTAGTGAGTAGCTGATTTTTGTCATGAGCTACTGTGTTATGGTTATGTTCCTAAACTCTTTAGTGAAACAGAAACCTGAACACAACATGTCTGTAGTGGCTGTGTGCGCGAATGTGCGTATGTGTGTGTGTGTGTGTGTGTGAGAGTGTGTTTGTGTGTGTGCGTGTTTGTGTGCGTGTTTGTGTGTGTGTGTGTGTGTGTGTGTGTGTGTGTGTGTGTGCGCGCGCTGCTGAACATTTGTACAGGCGCTGTCTTCACTCATTCCAAAAAAAGCAGGATGAGATCATGAATTATTGATGGCGACAAAGTTCTCACACTTAATGATGAGCAGGGCCATGTTAGGTGTCTTACTGCACAGCCAGTGGTGGCCCCACAGTGCAGGAAAAGAAGACAGGGCTTAATTAAAGTGATGTCTGACAGTGATCACTCTATCCTTGCATTTTATTAACGCGCGCACACACACACACACACACACACACACACACACACACACACACACACACACACACACACACACACACACACACACACACACACACACACACACACACACACACACACACACACACACACACACACACACACACACACACACACACACACATACACACACACACCCAGACAGTGAATGAAGCAGTGTCTGAATTGGACAAATCAGCACAAACACATGAAAACCACTCAGGCCTTGTGTGTTCTCTATAATTGCCAGTCCAAACTGTCTGTATGGGCTCTGTGTGGCATGATCTACAGCAAAAAATCACACTTTCCTAAAGCCTTAACTTTAACAGTTAGCCGTGAGCTATTGGTAAGTGCAGTTCAGTATTTTTGTCACCAGTCTAATATTTTGCACAGATACAGGCTGCCACACTAAACAGTTGCCTTGCTTGACAGACATGACCTGCCTCTCGCCTCTGTAGTTGGTGTGGCTCTGCTGGCAGATTCATTAGCTATTTCTCCCCTGGCCCCCTGCAGAACGACACCATTCCAGGGGGAGCCTTCAAAGGCATCATGGGATTTTATGCACCAAAACATCTTAATAGGATCTTTACCAGAAGTTCACATATCCCTCAGATCACTGTGTTAACAGTCTATTCTCTGTTTTTGATCTCACGGGCTTGTAACGTATGAGTTGTAGTGTTAATTTGTGAACATTAGTATCCTTATTTTTCCCTCAGTCAGAACATCCACTCTATATTCTGGTATCACGCAGAAAAAGTAAAAGAAAAAGCCTGCTAAGGTTTCTCTCTTTCCCCAATGGTGTGTCATGCCAGTAAAATGCATTGCGGACACACCAATAACAGCCCCTATGAGAAAATGGGATACATGAGTGGTTCGCTGCGACCAGAAGACCAGAGAAATCCAGTCTAAAATAGCTCTGACGGGTAGTTGCACAGCGGGCATTCCTTCCTTCCAGGCACTATGCTCACTCTAAGAGGACTGGTCATGAGGAACCACAGTGCTTAACTGGAGATACACAATGAGAGTGTGAAGCTGGGATTATAGAATGGTATGGTATACTTTCTATCATGAATCAAGCAATACGATGATAAATATGATCAATAGAATTTTTCCTAATATATTTTCCCCTCTTTTTCAGTTCTCTGTCATAGCATCTTCTCAGATATACATATTGCCTAGAGCTACAGTCAGTGCTGATAGCATTGTACATTTCAGAGCTGGCAAGTTAGTCACGATGAGGGAGATAAGAAATATAAAAGGAAAGTAAACAACTTCCTGTCTCCATTCATGTGTGTGTGTATGTGTTTGCGCGTGCGTGCACGTGTGTGTGAATAGATGTGTATCTGTTCTGTGTGCTGACATGTACAACCCAACAATGCAGCCCAACAGCAAATGACCCCGCTTTGTGTTTGTGTACATGCATGCATGCGTCCACACTGAGGGGCACAATAGCAGTCTGCAGATGTCCACTTTCCCTAGCCTTTGTCGCCGGTTTTAATCTGGGATTACACATCCATTTGGTGGCGCTCATCTGTTACATAAGAGCATGTAAGAGCATGTCTTTGTGCCAGTGCAGGAAGAAAAGAAGAAGACCAAGGAGTAGAAAAAGAAGCAGATGAAGAAGGAAAATAAGAGATTAGAGAGTGGGAAGGGGTGTAACTAGTGAATTTGGGTGGGGAGGAAATAGGAGGAGTGAGCATTCGGAGACAGATTTGCTTCTTGGGACTGACTTCAGGGCAGATGGACTCATGATGAGGGCAGCTTTCAGAGATGAAATACCAGCAGCAGCGGCAGCCAATTCTCAGCTTCCAGTGGGGTGGCTAAGTGCGATGACAACGTTGTAGTGTTTTTTTTTTTAAATGTAGTTCCAACAATGGTAGCGGTGCTGGTAAACAAGGCGATACAAACGCTAGTAGCAATGCTAGCATAACAAACAACAAACAAGGCTGACTTCAGTCAGTTTAATGTGGCACAAACTAAACACAGTAACACACACGGCATTTGTAAGTGACAACACAGGACACACAAACAAAAAAACACACACACGCAGGCCGAGGTTGCAGTGAATTTTTCCTCTGCATTTTTTCCATCCTCCGTCCTTCCTCTAGGACCCCAGGGCAGTGGGCAGCCTTTAGGCATAAGAAGCCAGAGCAAGATGAACATGTACATTTATTCATCATATGCTATGACATTGTTTATTTACTGCCAACAGGGTTTCTGGAAAAGTCTGATTTATCAGTTTGCAATGTAAGTGCTAAAGTAGGAAGTACACAGTGGTCCCATAATGGTCAAGGATGATTTGTTGAAGGCTGGTCTAGTGGTTTCAAAATGATCCTGGAGCCTATGTCCATTAGGATGCAACAACTGGAAACAATCCCCAGTAGAGCTTGGACAGACTATTTACTTGGGTCTGGTTTGACCAGGGAGGTTAGTGTAGAAATAATAATTGACTTAGGGAGGTTAATGTAGAAATAAATCCTTTGAGCGATGAAGCTGTAGTTTCTGCAAAGGAGGTGCATTTGAGTGTGAGGAAAAAGTGAGAATTAGAAAGAGAATGGCAGTGAGTCTGTGCCAGGAACTCTACTGGACTCTTGTTAATCTCCCACGGCTATTGATCTAGAGTTCACAGGCTTGTGCTGAGGACAGCTTTCCCTCTCAAGATTTGGGATACAAGCTCATGCTAGATTTTGTAAACCAGCAGTGATTCATATAAGCCTTAAAAATGCCACCAAAAAAAAAATCGATTAGCCATCTTGGGTTTCCCTGCTTTCACTAAATGGATGTAGGTGATGGTGGGTATCCAGGGCGTAGTTACTGCAAGAGTATGGACTGTATCGTGTGTGGGAATGCGTCAAAACAATGAGACTTTTGCCAGACCAAGTGATCAGCTCTGGCTAGGAAGCTCTGATGCCTTTGTGAAGCCCACTGTGTATGGAGAATGGCCTCGGTGCTGTCTGAAAGAGAAGTAATTTGCCTTTGGTCCTGCATCTCCATGGATCAGAGTCCATGTGGTCTTGTCAGCCACGGATGACTCCCACACGGCACTCCTGGTCTGTGGGTAAACAAGGCAATATACCCCAGAGGACATGTCCACAGCACGGGGCTCCTCCATATCAGATATGGAGCACCCAATGTGCACTGGGAGTCCATGTGGATCAGAGTCCATGTGGTCTTGTCAGCCACGGATGACTCCCACACGGCACTCCTGGTCTGTGGGTAAACAAGGCAATATACCCCAGAGGACATGTCCACAGCACGGGGCTCCTCCATATCAGATATGGAGCACCCAATGTGCACTGGGAGTCCATGTGGATCAGAGTCCATGTGGTCTTGTCAGCCACGGATGACTCCCACACGGCACTCCTGGTCTGTGGGTAAACAAGGCAATATACCCCAGAGGACATGTCCACAGCACGGGGCTCCTCCATATCAGATATGGAGCACCCAATGTGCACTGGGAGGCCAAGGCAACTGCCATCCCCACACACTCCAGGGCCTTTGGGGGATGCTGAGAAGAGATGAAGCATGCAATTTAGCTGGATCGCTTTGTAATGACATACACACAAATGTATACACACACACACACACACACACACACACACACACACACACGCACACACACACGCACACATACACCCACACACACACACACACACACACACACACACACACACACACACACACACACACACACACACACACACACACACACACACACACACACACACACACACACATAATGTGACATACCATACAGAGACAGACAGACAAACACATAAACACCACACACACATACATCCGTTACTTAAAATCACAAAGACGTACACACAAATATGCACACTGACCTCTCACATGCAAATGAAAACAAACAAATCCATGCTTACATGCTCGGCATACACCTACATTGAAAACAAATTCGACGTTGTACTTGGCAAGCTTGGCCTCTATAACGGTAAGTGAATCCAACAATCTTTCACTCTATCATCCTTAGCTGAGATTATCCAGATTTACGCTATTAAACCACTCCATAACATGAGCGCACACACCATGACGTGTGCTGCACAGAGTTCATGGTCAGCTCTGCACAAATGTATGGGATCCTCTGAAATCATGCCTGTGAAGAAAATGACAGTTGAGCACAAAGGGATGTATACATAGGTGCAGTGGTGGTCCGTCAGGGCCTTCAAGGCCTTCTCTGCTGGCCTAAACATCATCAGAAAATAAATGTAATAAAATAAATTTAATTTTAATATTTTCTTTTCATAAATATGTATTAAATTATTCCCCATAGTCCATTATCTTCATTTCATAGCTTCCAGCGTTGTTAATTTATGTTAGAGCTTTCATCCAATCATATTTCAGCTATCATGCTACGCTCCGAGGAATCTTCCCCGAGAACAGAAATCTTCCCTGAGGCCTTCAGAATTCACATTGAAGGCCCGTGTACATCTGATTGGTTATCACAACTGGCTGTTTCAGTTCATTTAAGTTGAATGAACTGAAACAGACAGTTGTGACAACCAATCAGATTTCGAGTTGGCGACACTGGGCCTTCTAGAAGGCCCGGAAGATTTATTTCCTCGCGTTGAACGTGACACGTAAACGTCCTTTGATTGGACACTGAGGCAGACCGGTGCAGTGCTTCAGTGCTCAGTTTAGCTGGCTAATGCGAAAACGACGTACATCGGTTTCAATGCTTATTATGCTAGTTGTTTCAATTGGTAAGACTAAATATAATAACATTAACCAACTCAAATAAACTAGTTTGCACCAACTTGATAATTCCAGTTTTTGATACAATTACAACGCCATTTTCAAGACGGAACTTTCAAGAAAAACTGGATATCGTGAGGATGGGAAGTTTAATGAAACTGCTTTGCAGGTGGGACAATGCGATGTTTAGTGGACAAACTTGTTACAGCTCACGGCTACTTTCGGTGGACTTAATAAAACTTTGTAGACTAATCCCTGAAAATCGCCTTTTATTTTAAAGTTGTGACAGTAATATCCAAGCGATCGTAACTGAGAGTTTACTACTCTTAATGTATTGTTAATACGGGTGTATTGATTTTAAATGCTCCGGAAATATTATCAAAGTCTGTTGTACTCGACTATGTTAAGGTGATGCAATGCTCACTGCCTTTCTGTATAAATATAATGGTTCGAGAGCCATGGCGTCATCATAATGATGGTATTAGGAGGTGGATTCACACAGTTTAACATCGTGTAGGACATCGCTGAAGGCCTAGTCGTGAAATGCACGGACCGCCACTGCATAGGTGTAATATGTTACATTAAGTACGGCCATTGAATGTGTTGAATCCACGCTGACGTTTACTGAAAGTGGTCTGTTCTCTGCTGCCTTATAACTGGAGACCCCTTTCTGTATCATTTCATGAGGCATCTGAAGCCACTCATAGCTCTATTGCATTGTGTATGTCATTCCTCTGTGGCTATCAGATCTCTTACATTTCCTTCTCGAGTGTGCGCTTTCTTCTTGCTCCTTGGGCTCCATTCCCCTCTTTTCTGAGAACGCTAATGAAAACATTAGAGATTTGCAAAAAAAAACAGCTTTCCTCACCATTACTCCTCATGTCATCCAGTACCTGAGTTTAATACGTGTGTGTGTGTATGTGTGTGTGTGTGTGTGTGTACGTAGCCCATGGCTGTTCATTGGCACTGCTGTGTGTAGTCTGTGTAATCCCGTCTGCATGTCCACACATCCCCTCCCCCCTCCCCACACCCTTACTCGTGGAAAACCACATTCTCTCGCTTTCCTCTCAATGGACTGGATTTAACAGCTTGGTGCTGCACACTCTCTTGGTCTTCGTTGAATCACATCACAGAGAGCGTATGCCGTCCATAAATTACTACCCTCCCTATCGGCTGTGACTGTCGTTTACTCTGGGTAACCATGGTAACCCCCTGATGAGAGGCGTGTGGGGTGGATCCTAGGTCCTCTTGGATGTTTTTTTTTCCTGAAGACTGACTGTCTGGGTAGTGTTGCATGTAGACTATTATAATCAGTGTTTTTATCTCTAAGGGAACACCAGAGCCCCCCCCCCCCCCTCCACACACACACACACACACACACACACACTCACACATGCAGATCCTGAGTTGCACTGAAACGGTGTGAGAGAGCCAGAGAGAAAGACATTAGAAGGTATTTATTGCTGCCTTCACTCACTGGCAATAAAGGCATGTGCCAAGGGCCATAAAACTCTATGTGCTACCAAATCTCCCACTAAACTCATCAATGTGTGTGTGTGTAGTATTTGTGTGTCTGGGTGTGTCTGCCCTGCACAATGCAGTGATAGATGGATGTGTGTTTAATGAGTGGAGGAGGTGACTGCCCTCAGGGGAGCAAGAGTTTAGGGAGAGAAAAGGAATGGGCAGAGTGGAGAGGCTTTGAGTGGTCACAGAGGGATTGGTCTCATCGGGTCTCCAGTGGGATTAAGCTAGGGTGGGGGCACAATCTTCATGGCATTTCACTGCAAGACAGAGTTTCTAGAAGGTTTGGGAGTGATTTCTCGTTTAACCATCACTTGGTTACATCTTTTAGTGTGACTTGTTGAGCCAGCCATACATTACATAGATGACCATAGGGTCTTAAGTCAATTTGATTGTTTTCGCTATTTAAATCAAATTGAATTGAATTGAATAGGGTCTGTAAGCCATGGATTCAGAGTATCAGAGTAATATTCTTCCAGTCAATGAGACAGGAGTTCTGAGGGCGAATTTAAAGCTGCATGCTGTTTGCAGCTACCGATTAGTGTTGAGTATGCAGATCTCAGTAGACATTGGAGACTCCCGCAAGTAGCTGCTGTGGATCCCACTCCCATTTCAAACATGGTCAGAGGTAACAGACAGCACACTACACAGCACTTACAGCTTCTAATTTAGTTAGTCCGGCCATAACAACATGGTCAGTGTGGGATCTGTAGTTCTTCTTCATTTGCTGTAATGTCTAATACAGCGATGGGGTTACCGAAGTCAACGGGGTTACACTATCATCCAACCTCACATGGAGAGAACTAAAGATGGACCAGTGTCAGAGCTGCCACGGAGACCATGGCAACACACCTTCACATGAGCAGCATCGGGAGCTGTGCATTGTGGGCCAGATGGTGGGAGACGCCCACAGGGAAATCAGCGGCCGGACCTGCGCCTGAGCAGAGCCGTGTCCGTCCCTGAGTGCTTGTTTCCCACAGCGTGTGCATATCAAAGACCCCCATGTTGTGCACCCTGCAACAGGACACAAGCAGCAGAGTACCAGTCACTCTCAGTGAATTACCTAAGGCCAGTGGCCATACACTGCAAAGAGCAGTGGAAATGCTCATTTTGTTTCTTGATTATTACCGTTAAAAAAGGAAAATAAATAGTTCCAAACCCACTCAAGATAAATCATGTTACTCATATGATCTATGTTTTAAGAACAGCTTTAGCTTTCTGTTGCATGCTTGTCTCTGATGGCTTCAATCCCTGGTGTGTTTGGGCCTCGGCAGGTATTCTTTTTTAACAAGGCATTTCCTCTTGCCTCAGTGGGTTGCAGCTCACCTGCATACGTACATCAGAGGAACAGGAGGGGGGTACGGCGAGATAATAGGAGAATTCTGCAGAGTTCTTGGGTGTGCTTTCTGTTTTAAAATATCTAAATGTGAAGACTCAAAGAAGCTGATGAAAAGAGGGATGGACGGGAATGCCACGTGGGAATCTGTAATGATCCAAATCCAAAACCCAAAAAAACCTTGTAAAGGAGCTCCGCCGATTTCTTCAATTTTATAACGCACAGATGTCAGCTGTGGGTGTCTGGTTTGATCTGCCAGAGCTTTTGCTTAAAGGTGCCATGTGAAATATGCAACCATGATGAAGGAAACCAAAGGACATCGATTTAAGACATAAGGAAAACAGTTAATAAATAAACAGCAATTAATATCATTTAATGTGTGTTAATGTATTTTTCAAACTAACTGATGTAATGTTAATGCTGTTTCTTAAGAGTCTCTGAATGTATAAGTTAACATGACCAAACGTAAATATCAGAAACGTCACATTGTTTTGCCATTAACCATTACCATCATTAATACTGATCCTCAGGGTTTGTTTTTGGTGATGAATATATTATGCTTTACAGCCAGAATCAAGAACACATGGAAGCAGTTTATCTAATTCAATTCAATAAATCTTGACCAATGCACAACCTAATGAGAACTTCAATGTAATAACACAGAATTGAACTGAAATAGCTATTTTGTATGGTATAATTCAGTGTTTTCTCACTGTCATAGACTATGCTGTCACAGGGCTTTGTTGTTTTTACTGTGCATGAACATATGTGGACATGAGAAAATAACTTGGGATAACACGAAATAACACGGGAGAGAACTACATAACATCAGAATGCTTACAGTATAATCCTCTTCTCTTGTGTTGGCCAGCAGTGTCATGGTTGGCTACAATACCAACTCTTTTCTGTGTAATAGTGACTGGTACTGCCGCAGTAATAGTCACCGGCATTGTCACTCTGGTAGTTATCTTTGGTTGGGCTCATGATGTGTGCTGTGCAGTATAGATAAGCCTCTTTTGTCTGACCTCTCTTTCAGATCAATAAACAACAGCTGCAGACGGTCAAAGAACGTTTCCAGGCCTTCCTCAATGGCGACACGCAGATTGTGGCCGATGAAGCATTCATCAACGCCGTCCAGAGCTACTATGAGGTTCATGTCACCTAATCATCTTTACCTCAGCGGTAGTGGTACAAATGTCCAACTTGGCACTGAAAAAATGTATAGAAACAGATTAGAATGGATTGTCTTAGTTGCGTCACCTTATGTTATATATTGTTATATGCTCAGATGATACGTCTCTTTTTTAGCTTGAAAGCCACGGTGAGATGAAGTGAGTAGATGTTGTTCAACAAGTGAACATGTTAATGACCAAATATGGTCTGTACGTAGTGATTTTTTGGTTATACCTATTTCAGATGGATGAGTAGAAATTCACAAGTAAAATTGAGCAAAAGCTCTAGATGAAAAGGTTCAGTGGTCCCCTCTTTAGGTAGGGATTATTTTGTGCTGGGACTCATTACACTCTCAGGAGCATTTCTGCATAGATATTTCCATTGCTGTCCACGCTAATGTTCATTTCTATTCCAATTGTATCTCCAATTGTTTTGCCACTGTTGAATTCAGGGTATGAATACTGAGCAGTGAGAGGGGGGAGGGGGTAAATGAGAGAGAGGGGGTAGGGAGAAAGAGAGAGAATAAGAGAGAGAGAGAGCGAGAAAGAGAGAGAGAGAGAGAGGGAAAGGAAAAGAATGAGACTTTCTCTGCCAACCTAATCAAGCTGGTCATTCCGGGAGCCCGAAGTCACTGATTGAAATTTTGCATTATTCAGATCCAGCTAAAGCCGGCTCTCTCAATTCAATTAAAGTCCTAATACTCTTTAGTGAGTGCAGGATGTTCTCTGCCTGCCAGCTGAACCTCACCTGAGAGCCAAGGGGACCAGAACAGCAGGATGGGCCAGCACTGCCACAGTCCACTCCGCCCTTGTGGGCTCAGCCACTCATGACCTCTATATTTTGACTGAGTGTCAACACCCACCAGTTCTTTGTCAGACGAGGCTTTTCAGTCCAGTGGGCGAGCGTTGAGATTGAATGTCTTCTCGCCAATGTCATGAAACTACACCTGGTGAGGAAATTGCTTTAGGTAGAAGTGTTGAAGGAAAATAGCAAACATGCTTTTGAGATTGCGCGGACACATAACAGCCCCTAACAATGGACTGAAATTGAAAAAAGTCCGTCCTGTGAAAGGATGGAAAGAACAGTACTATGCAATAAAAATGCCTCTTTTTTGAGAACACCCTTTACCTGCTCTGACCTCTACGTAGTTTTAGAAGGTTCCCCATTGTGGGCCTCATAAGTGGCCCGGTTAGCAACAAATCGATTCAGGAGGATAAAACCTGCAGCCAGTTTATGCTTTTATGTTTTTTTTGTTAACATTACATTTTAGCTGCTTTCAGCCAACGTTACTTACAATACGGTGCAGATACACATTTTCATCAGTATGTTTGCACCTTGGGAATCAAACCCACGACCTTGGTGTTGTTAGTACCTTTCCTGAGCACTTGAGGTACAGTGCTGTTTTTATCTTCCGCGTTTGCAGGTGTTCTTAAAGAGCGACCGCGTGTGCCGGATGGTGCAGAGTGGCGGCTGCTCAGCCGCCGACTCTCGCGAGGTGTTCAAGAAGCACATCGAGAAGCGCGTGCGTAGCCTGCCTGAGATCGACGGCCTGAGCAAAGAGACGGTGCTCAGCTCGTGGATAGCCAAGTTCGACACCATCTACCGGGGCGAGGAGGACCCGCGCAAGCACCAGCAGCGCATGACGGCCAGCGCCGCCTCCGAGCTCATCCTCAGCAAAGACCAGCTCTACGAAATGTTCCAGTCCATCCTCGGCATCAAGAAGTTCGAGCACCAGCTGCTCTATAACGCTTGCCAGGTGAGTCCCTCGCACCCGGACTCTACAGGGGAAGGCCTCTGCTGCCGTTCGCTGCACTGTATTTCCAGATAGAGAGGCATGGAGAGTTTGTGTGTTCTTGTAAACCATATAGGTGCTTGCTGTGCTTTGGATTGTTTTTTTTTGTGTGGTTTACGTCTGGGAGAAAATCATCAATAATTTAATTTGAAGCTCTGACTAATGAGATTGTGCACTTGCCATTTGTTTTCGTTCCATTTCAGTCGTTGCTGTAGCATATCCCCCAAATCCTACTCAGACTATGTGATACAGAGGCACCAGCCAATATAATTAAATCACATGCTCGGTTATTCTCTGCTAGCCTGCTAATGAAGTGGAACATCACTGTAAATGGTTGAGAAACATGGGTTGAAAGCAAGTTGAAATGGGAACTAATCTGGGATGTGGTTCGTAAATAACCCCATATGTGACTGGTAGTTTGCAGGATCCATTTATTTTGTCAGGATCCACAGTATGTGCTGATTTTCCTATCTTGTCCTCTATATAAAATGAAAGACTGTGATTTGGGTGTGCAGTTTTTGCCGTAGTGCGATCCAAGGGACAGGGAAGGAGGAAAATGGAGAGTGTTACTATGCTGGTTTATATGCATTCTCTGACACAGAGCAGAGGACAGGTGGCTCTAACGAGGCTTTCACCTGACCTGTCAGAGGCCAACGTCAGATTTGGTTGATGGGTGATTTGGAGAATGGGAAAGACGGTTGGATGTGGTGAGGCTGGCTGTAATATGAAATGTATTGCGGGTTGCAACTGAATGGTCACAGTATACAGTATATACCCACGTGAGGGCACACTAATGAATGCTGTGACGGCATGTTCTCATCCTCAGATGGATGGAGTGGGAGGTGAACCACGCGCAGACGAGAACAATAGGAAGGGATTTCGATGTGTGCGGATTGAAAAGAAATGCATGCTGGGAGGAGCTGTGGGTGGGATTTGGTGATGACCGTATTTATGGTGTGGTGGAATGGAATGAAAGGAGTGATGGTAGGAATGGATTAATGATGATTGGGATGGACAGTCTGTTCATTCTTAGAGGTCTGTGAGGGCGGTGGGAAACATATAGAGCAGTGTGCTGTGATAGGCAGATGTTCAAAGCTAATGTTTGACACAGTTGCCATTTCTTTTTGAAGATGTAGAACCTTTGACAGGCACAGGAATTTATGTAGGATTTTATTGTCAAAATGAGTATTGAATAGTAATCAGCTGTGTCACAGCCGCAAGTGTTACATTGCATACATTACATTTATAGTGTATATACTGTATGTCACATATGATATATATATATCACATTCGTGCTCCCTAGTGAAATTTCAATCAACAAGCTTTTGGTTCACCTTCACCAGCAGAGGACTCCCAGTGCTTCTATCCAGAGAGAAAGCTTGTCAAATGGGAAGCCTTGGACTGTCTTATGGAGACCGTTTCAAATATGCCAAGTATGCCTTCAAGGTGGTCCCAGGTGGCAATCAGCTCTTTTGTATGTTTGAGTACCTTTTCCCTGCTCCCAATGTATGCAATTATATGCAGTGTCTGCTTTCAGACAGCAGCAGCACTCAAAAAGGAAACAAAG
Source organism: Sprattus sprattus (assembly GCF_963457725.1). Taxonomy (NCBI): domain Eukaryota; kingdom Metazoa; phylum Chordata; class Actinopteri; order Clupeiformes; family Clupeidae; genus Sprattus; species Sprattus sprattus. The sequence goes on along the minus strand of NC_137908.1, from coordinate 27,749,286 downwards.
CAAGGTTCTGCTTCCATTCAAAAGACCTACGCCCAAATTATCCCCGCCATTGTGCGGATGACTCAGTCGTTAGCCAGGATACAAGATATAATCTGCACACTGCCACTGAAATCAAATGAGCCACAATATACCTCTCTCTGCCAGGGCTGGGATGAAGAAAAAGGCACAACCTAATGGCAGCTTAGGCGGAGATGGGAGAGATGGGCAGACGTGTGACTCTGGGCTGCACTGGCCTGTGCAAGCCATCGCTATGAAGAAACAAATCCATGGGAGAGTGGCCTTATGCCTCTACTGCCATTGCCGGGGACCAGTTTAATCAGTCAGCATGCAATTTTGATTATGTTTCCACTGGCTGGCAGATCCCTCCTGTCCTCACGTCTAATCCTAATCATTTTGTTCCCTCAGCAACGAGGAGTAAGACGAAGGAGGGTGTCTCTGTCCAAATGATGTACCGGCGAGGGGAAATACATTAGCATTTGACAGAATGAAGATATACTGTATACATAAAATCCAAATGGCTTAGCTTAATTTCCATCATGAACAGACACCACAGCTTGTGTTGTATACACTGCCGGATAGATCAATCTGACAAAATCATTAAGGTTCAATGTATGGAGTAATTTAGAGCCGGGGAATGGTAAAGGGCATATAGGTCATAGTCGAAGGTGGGTGGTGAGAAATTGCTTCACCAGTTTGACGTGAATTTAATACCTCCAAATGGTGGTGGATTGACAGACACTGACTGATGACGCATTTGGGAACCATATGTGTGTGTGTGTGTGTGTGTGTGTGTGTGTGTGTGTGTGTGTGTGTGTGTGTGTGTGTGTGTGTGTGTTAAACAGTCACACCATACCTTAAAATACAGGTGAAGTGTAACATGGTTTTGGATCTGTATTATTAAATTCAGACCCGATCAGAGTTTGGCTCTGACCTTTAATGTGTGTTTTTCATCTGATCCACCATGAAAGGGCTGTGTCATAGTCGCACTGTAGCCAGCAACACTAGGGGCTGGTTCATCACAAACAACACCAAACGAGGAAATGGAGTGCCCCTGACATGCTCTGATTGTCTGGAAAGATGCGGTCTTGCCCTTTCTGGCTTCGAATTAAAGAGAAAGACTTCTGCCCTCCTACATGGGTGAGAACCCTTTAATGGTGGTTCCCACTGAGAGAGGGCTTCCACACTGGCTGATACAACCGCCCCCGCCAGCCCCCTTTCTCAACCCCCACCCTCCCACCACCTCCACTACCCCCTCTCTGTTCCTGTGGTAATCCCTACAGCAGTCGTCACAACCTCAAAGCTTAAAGCTGTAAATGGCGTGTGGTAAATATGACGAGCGCTGGGTCTGTGTAGCTGGGTAGCTACCTAGCGACACCAGCCCGGCGTCTTACGTTCTTATGGTGTCTCTCAGCTGTACATCCCCTCTGGCATTGTGCGTTATATTATATTACACCACATGTTGCACTAATGAATGTGATTTTAATGAGCAAGGTTGCCTGAATAAATACATTTCATTCCTGCCACTCGCACAGGATTGCGTGCTTTCCATGTTGGTGCTGTGTGGGTGTTGGTGTGGGTGCTGGTGGTGCTGTGTGGGGGTTGGTGGTGCTGTGTGGGTGTTGGTGGTGCTGTGTGGGTGTTGGTGGTGCTGTGTGGGTGTTGGTGGTGCTGTGTGGATGTTGGTGTGGGTGTTGGTGGTGCTGTGTAGGTGTTGGTGTCGGTGTTGGTGTTGCTGTGTGGGTGTTGGTGTGGGTGGTGGTGGTGCTGTGTAGGTGTTGGTGTCGGTGTTGGTGTTGCTGTGTGGGTGTTGGTGTTGCTGTGTGGGTGTTGGTGGTGCTGTGTGGGTGTTGGTGGTGTTGTGTGGGTGTTGGTGGTGCTGTCTTAGTGTTGGTAGTGCTGTGTGGGTGTTGGTGGTGCTGTTGGTAGTGCTGTGTGGGTGTTGGTGGTGCTGTGTGGGTGTTGGTGGTGCTGTGTGGGTGTTGGTGGTGCTGCCTTAGTGTTGGTAGTGCTGTGTGGGTGTTGGTGGTGCTGTGTGGGTGTTGGTGGTGCTGTGTGGGTGTTGGTGGTGCTGCCTTAGTGTTGGTAGTGCTGTGTGGGTGTTGGTGGTGCTGTGTGGGTGTTTGGGGTGCTGTGTGGGTGTTGGTGGTGCTGTCTTAGTGTTGGAAGTGCTGTGTTGGTGTTGGTGGTGCTGTTGGTGGTGCTGTGTGGGTGGATAAATCCAGGTTTAAACCATTTATCTTTTTATGTGCCTATGATTGAGCTGTCAAACTTGCACTTATGTACTGTGTACATTCTTTTGAATAATGAGTGTGATTGCTTAAGCACACAGCATTGTGAAGCAAGCACAGTATTGGTCTTAAGTTTTATTTACTATTTTGATTTATTCTTATTCCACCCATTTTTTTGGTGCCGCTTCACTGCACTTGTTAGTACTTTGCCTTTGGATGTAGGGATGCACCGATCCGATATTTGTATCGGTATCGGTACCGATATTGAAGACATTTCTAGATCGGGTATCGTTTTTTTTTTTTTTTTTATGTTTATGTATATAGGTAGTGTATTATGAGTGCACGTTGCTATTAGTAGCAATTAGCATGCTAAGCGGAGATTTAGTTATGTCCTGATGTTGATTCGCTCTAATAAAGATGGGTTCATCCTGTTAAGATTTCGACTGGATGAGCTATGAATGAGATTCATGTTGCCTTGTGTAATGTCCACAATTATATGTATTGAGTAATATTAGTTGTGTAATTGTTATCGTGTAGCAATAACTCATGTTAAAGTAATTCAGTGCAGTGCTAATTAGTCCCCATTCTCATTGCAGACACTCACATATGTAGGATCACATGCATCGTCATGTAATGGAAATTGATGAATGCACATTAAAGGGAGATAAAGAATACTGCTTTGGTAATCGTGTGTCTTTTAACAGACTAGAACCAGCAAATACATTAACAGGTCACCATGCTGAGCCTCTACAATGTAACGTAAAAGTTGGCGCTAGCGGATATATGATAGCTAACTAATATGAAAACTAGCGCTAGTTAGAACGTACATTATTTGTGATTATTTTTAGCCTATGTTATGAATTGATAGTGATGACTAGACATGATGTCAAGTAGCAAATGAGCAAAAAATGCAACAAGATCTCATGTCATGCACTCCTCATTTCTCCCTCTCGCACGTGTGGTCACACACATACCGCAGTTACCAGTTTCGCACTGTTTTTTTATATCGGTATCGGATCGGTATCGGCCGATACTAAACCTCAGATATCGGTATCGGTATCGGTATCGGAGGTGAAAAAAGTGGATCGGTGCATCCCTATTTGGATGTTCCTTTTCAAAAGCCTTGCTTTGCCATAAACGCTGTTGCACAGTGGACCCTAAAAGGGTTTCAACACTTCAGTACTTGTTGCCAGGGTGGTGGCAGCTAGTGAAAAAGAGAGGGGAAGAAAATATGTTTACGAGGAAGATATGTCTCTGGTCGACTTTAAAAGAGATGGATCTGACCTCACAATGGTGTAGACGATGCTAAAGAGAGACCACTGTAAATATATACATCCAGAGAAAAACAGTGTGTGTGAGAGAGAGAGAGAGAGAGAGAGAGAGATAGATAGAAAGAAAGGAAGAAAGACAGAAAGAAAAAAAGACAGAGAAAGAAACAGAGAGAGGACTAAGCATCACCAGTAAGAGGAGGGACAGCATTATAAGCAAGAAACTGAGAGTTAAAAAAGAGAGGAAAAAGAAAAGTAAGAGACAGAGTGAGAAGAGACAGGGACAGTACAAGACAGAGACACATGGAAAGAGAGAGCGCGAGAGAGAGAGAGAGAGAGAGAAAGAGTGTGGTGGTGAGTGTACTGCTTCAATCAGCATGACTAATTCTGCACTACCATGAGACATTCATCTTCATCAGCCCGCAAAGGCACAGAGCCCATCCGCTCGACCCTAATGCAATCACAAGCCACTCAAGGGCCATCAAATCCAGCTCCCACTGCAAACATCCATGCAGGTAAATATTGATAGCGAGAGGCAGAAAAGCATGAAGCGAAGCCGACAGGCCCCATCACCGCTCCGGTGTCACCAAAACCTCAAGAGCCCCTCAGCAGTTCCTAAATCCTTTGTGACAAATGGGCTTTCAGTTGAGACAAATAAGACAAGTAGGCATTAGCAAGAAGTTAATGATATACTGTTCCCCTATAGTCACAGGAGCTTCACAGGATGGAGACCAACAGGCATTCCTAGCTTGTGGTTACTAGGGTACAGAACTAAACAAGTAGGCTAAAGACACTGTTCATTTGTGTGCCACGCTGCATTCACTCCCGTTGGTCGTCACCTTTGGTAGTTGCCGTGTCATGTCACTCAGTTTTTTTGAAAATATGACCTCTATACTATTTTAGCTCCGTCTAGTTTGTTCACTTGTCTCTTGCCGCTGTAAATCGCCAGCTCTCCCAGAAAATGAATGGCAGCTGGTCACTTTGTCGCTCTCCTGTGACCAAGGGGTTTTGGCCAGCGCTAGCTAAAAGTGCTACATTTACTGGCCTGTGTAAATCTGTCTGCTCTATCTCCAGACAGATTTATTGTTTAGATGTTGATCTCTATACCGGCATTCTGCAGTAAGTTCTTCTGGATGAAAGGGTCAGATAAATAAAGTGACTGTATGAACTATAACATCTTAATGATAATGCATATCTTATTGACTGACTGCCACCACAAAATGTGGCCATCTCAGCCACATTCCCTGTCTCAGATGTGTTTGGTGGTATAAGGTATGATGAACCATGTTTGCTCACTGTGACATTCACCGAACTTGTAAAAAGTGGTTGCTGGACAGTCCCATGCATCTCAGAATATATAAAATAACAGGACATGGTCAAAACATCTCGGTTATTGATATAACCTCGGTTCCCTGAGTTAGGGACCAGATGTGATTGACGGGAAATGACCTGTTCATTGACCAATCGAAGTACTTTCTATTCACGCCGGAAGGCCGAATTGCGGCAAATCACCACCCTGAGCCCACCCCCTCAGGAATCTATATATTGCAGGTGAATATGCCGCGCTGCCTCTGAAGACTCTGAGCCTTCGAGCCTCCAGAACAACACACGCACTGTGCACGCAACCATATCACATCTGGTCCCTAACTCAGGGAACCGAGGTTATATCCATAACCGAGATGTTCCCTATCACAGTCGGGACTGCGATGTGGTTGACGGGACCGTGTCTAATCCCGCGTGCAACAGTGTCGGCCAAATATGTATACACACGCCAACTCAGTCGCCTCGCCCTCATAGAGGTTCATGTGGTGGCGGCAGTGCTTATAACGGGGAAGGATTCAATATAGGGGAAACGGGACCACTGATCCCATGCTTATGAATACTTACACCCGTCTGTGCCATCCGCCTTTAATCCATAAAGGGAGACGGCCACGCAGATAGTAACATCGCATGTTGCATATGATCCGGATCATTCGCCTGCAACACGCTCTGCAGGAAACCAGGCTCCGCCACATCCAACATGTAGTAATTAAGAAAGGTGTGGCGAGAGCTCCAGCTCGCAGCTTTGCAAATGTCATCCACTGACATACCCTTAAACAGGGCCCAGGATGGCGAAACCCCACGAGTAGAATGCGCACGAAGCTTCTCAGGGGGTTCCAACGACAAACTTGTATATGACAAAGTGATAGCCTCCACCAGCCACCGGGAGAGGCTCGGCTTTACCAGGGGTTTGCCTTTGGCGCTCGCACCAAAGCATACGAATAACTGATCCGATTGCCTGAATAAACCCGTGCGCTCTACATAAATACGTAGAGCGCGCACTGGGCAGAGTTTGTGCAAGCGCTCCTCCTCCGCTGACGTGAAAGAAGGGGGCGAGAATACGGCCAACTCAATGACCTGGTTACGAAACGGAGTCGTCACTACTTTGGGTGTGTATGCTGCGTTAGGGCGCAATACTACCCTGTCCCCGGCAATCGAAAACTGAATGCACGACGGGCTGACCGACAGAGCTTGCATGTCACCAACGCGCTTCGCAGACACCAGTGCCAGGAGCCGCGCAGTCTTCCAAGAAGCAAACTTCAAGTCCACCGTTTCTAGAGGCTCGAACGGAGGACCCGTGAGCGCTCGTAACACCACTAGCAAATCCCAAGAAGGCAATAGGTGCCTGACAGGCACTCTAAGGCACCTTATTCCAGCCATAAAGCGCGAAGCCAATGGATGACTACCCGGAGATTTGCCGTTAATGCCGATATAGCAGGCGGAAATGGCTGCTAAATACACTTTGATAGTAGAAGCAGCTTTCCCTTCATCAAACAATTGTTGCAAGAATTCTAAGATGATGCCCAAGGCGCAATCAATAGGGTCATGCTGACGCGCAGCACACCATCGCTCGAACATGCGCCACTTGAGCGTATACAGAGATCGGGTAGACGACGCCCGAGCGCTCTGTATAGTATTCACCACAGAATCTGACAGGCCTGACGCTAAGAGCCTGTTCCTCTCTGAGCTGCCACAGCTCTGGCCTGGGGTGCCACACCGTCCCGTAGGCCTGTGAGAGGAGATCCCTGCGCAGAGGGAGCTCCCACGGAGGCTGCACTGACAGTCTGATTAGATCCGCCAACCATGGCTGATTGAGCCAATGTGGCGCCACTAATATCAATTCCAAGCTCTCCTCCTCCACTCTGCGGATTACTTGACGTAGCAGAGGAATCGGAGGGAATGCGTAAAGACGCATGTTGGGCCATTGCTGGCTCAGCGCGTCTACGCCTAACGGAGGGTTGTCGCCCCCCAGCGAAAACCACAGAGGGCAGCAGGCGTTTTCTCTGTTCGCAAACAGATCCACCTGTGCCCTGTAAAACCGAAGCCAAATCTGGTCGATCACCTGACGGTGAAGGCACCAGTCTGCTGCTTGAGGGTTGCCCCTCGACAGAAGGTCGGCTCCGTAATTGAGACGGCCTGGAATATGCACTGCCCTGAGAGAGCGAATGCGCTTCGCTGCCCACAGGAGTAGTCGGCTCGCCCAATGATAAAGCGCAGGGGAGCGTACCCCTCCTTGACGATTTATGTAGGCCATGGTGGACACGTTGTCTGTTCTGACGAGAACGTGACGCCCGCCCAGAATGTGAATGAAGTGACGAAGCGCTAGAAACACCGTTCGCAGTTCCAACACATTTATATGTGACGTGGCTTGCGTTGATGACCAGAGCCCGTTCACAGAATATCCTTTGCATATCGCACCCCAGCCTGTAGTGGAGGTGTCTGTGGTGACGATAACGCGGCTCACCACTGCACCGAGCGGAGCCGCTTCCGCGAGGAAATGTGGGGATCGCCATACAGCCAAGTCCTGCCAGCATCTGCGATCCCCCGTGATCAAGCGAAACTTGTCTCTGGCGGAGTCGAGTTTCAATGACAGATACCATGCCTGAAATGGACACGCCTGAAGCATCCCGAGGGGGCGTGCCACTGCTGCGGCTGCCATCAAACCCAAGAGCTTCTGACAGCGAAGGGATGAAACCTTCCGCCCCAGTCTGAACATCTGCACGAAGTCTCTGATAGCCTCTATTCGTGCTGGCGACAGACACAATGTCATTGCCACAGAGTTTACTGTCATGCCCAGGAAAAGCACCGTCTGCTGAGGACGCAGTGAGCTTTTCTCTTTGTTTAGAACAAATCCAAGGCTGTACAGGTGTGCCACCACAAGATGGCACTCTCGCACCGCCTCCGCTTCTGAGCGAGAAGCGAGAAGCCAATCGTCCAGGTAGTTGAATAAGCGAATGCCTATTTTTCTCAATGGAGCGATGGCAGCCTCTACGCACTTCGTGAATACTCTCGGAGCCAGGGAGAGACCGAATGGAAGTGCGTGTAACTGGTATGCTACCCCGCCGAATGCGAATCTCAGATACCTGCGGAGTCTGGGATGAATCGGAACATGGAAGTAAGCATCTTTGAGATCCAACGTGATCAGCCAATCATTCGGCTTTATGAACTGAATCAGCCGGCGTGGAGTTAACATTTTGAACTTCAGCTGCATGAGAGACTTGTTCAGTATACGTAGATCTAATATAGGGCGATAATTCCCGTCCTTTTTGGGGACGAGGAAATATTTGCTGTAATGCCCCGAGTTTGCATTCTCTGGTGACACTACGCTTATAGCCCTTTTCACGAGTAACGCATCTATCTCCTGTTGAAGGAAATGTGCGCAATCTCGTGGCACCCGTGATTGAATTACACCTGGGCGGAGGCCTTGCGAACTGAAGAGTGTAACCCTTTGAAATCGTTTTCAACACCCAGGGCGAGACTGCGCATGCGCGCCAGCTCCAAACGCAGTCTGCCAGCCTGGGGCTAATATTGAATTTGTCGGCTACTAAGCCGCTCATCAGCAATCTGTCTAAACCTTGATCTGACCCCACTCCTAGAGAGGAGGGTGAGATCTGGGGTTTCCCCCTCTTGGTTTGAATAAAAAATTGGTTTTGCGAATGCAACGAGTGCATCGCGGGAGGGGAAAAGCAAGCTTGTCTTGTGTCTGCGCCTAACGGGACAGTGTCGAGAACATGGGAATGTTGTGCTTGTGGGAACAATTTCGTCGTGCTGGACATGGGGTTTACATGAGCGCATCTGGCGATCTTCCACCTCCCCCCCCTTTCATTTCAGGGGGCGATGAACATCAGGGAACCTGCGGTCTCCCTCGCCCTCTTGTACCACGTCGTGTGGGTTTGTGCGTGGCCCCGGAGCTTGTCTGTGCCGCTGGCTGCTGCTGCTGTTGCTGCTGTGTCTTAGCAGGCTGAGCCGGTGGCCGGAACGGGTTCTTGTTCCAGCCGCGGCGTGCGGCCACTTTAGCTGGAGGAGCTGGGGATCGGAACCCACTCCGCTTCACGCCCTGTGCCGGTGTTGTCTGCCCTGAAGAGGGCATCGGCTCCAAGCTGCTGGACCGAGGCAACCAGGACTGAAAAGTCTCGCGGCTCTTCTGCTCAGCCTCGAATTTCTCATTCATGGCCCCCACCGCTTCCCCGAACACGCCCCTGACGCTGACTGGAGCGTCAAGGAGTGGTGCTTTCTCCCTGTCAGAAAGCTTAGCCAGGGAGAGCCACAGGTATCTCTGTGTCGCCACAGAAGCCCCCATGACTCGCCCTAGCCCTTGCGACGAGCACCTGGTGAGGCGGAGAGACAAATCCGCTGCTCTCCGTAATTCCTCCACCGTCTCGTCGTCCCCCAGACGAGCCGCAAGCTCCGTGAGGAGCTTGGCTTGATAGCGTTGGAGCAGCGCCGCCGTGTTCGTGGAACAGGCGGACTGCCCCGCAGCCAAGTAAGCCTTCTCGGCCAGAACCGCCAGATGTCGAACGCTCTTGGTGGGTAGCACGGGTTTCTGGCCGAGCCTCGTGGGGGATGCAGGGGATACACACACACACACACACACACACACACACACACACACACACACACACACACACACACACATTCACACACACATAAAAACACTTTAAGAGTAGACAGCATCAGCTCAGTATTAAATCCCACATATAGACAGGAGAGTCGCTAGCACTCTAGATTTTCGCTAGTCTACAGGATTTAAACTAATCTCAGCCTTTGATTGCAAACTGCCTCATTTATGAGAGAACTCATGCTCACATGTAAACAGTAATGCTATGGCAACACTGACAGCATGCTAGATCCGTGACATTTGTAGTGAAAGCTTTTTTTTTTTTTTTAATATTATGATTTTTTTTTGTATATTGAGCCCAATTTTATGGTACTTTATTTTATGAATGAAGTGTCCCTTTGAAGAGGTTGGTCATAGTAGAATTTCATTCATTGTTTCATTGTTTCATTCAATGTCAGTATTTCTTGTAATATTCATAGTGAAAATTGTGAGAAAAAGTAAAGAGTTGAATTGAAATATAGCCTTTTGACAGCACACATGACTAATAATGTTTTGTAAGAAAGAAATGGAAATACCTTAAAATATTCGTATCCATAAATGTCCTTCTTTTAACCAAACATGACCTAATGAGTGGTGATTTTCCCACTTGCTCTGTTAAAGTGAGTGGTCTTTCTTGCTCCTTATGACCATTCACAGAAAAAACAAATCCAAGATGAGAGGTGTGCGAAGGAAGGCAAGCAGTAGTGTTTATTAATGAGCAAGTCAGGTCTGAAATGTAATTATGTTGAATGCTCTCTGTAATGTATTCATTGTGACAACAGCTGATGAGAAAGGAAAGGCTGTTTAAAAGCCCAGCGTGTTTACAGTCTCCATGGTAGCGGAGCACGGGCAGACAGGGTAGACAAAAGGGAGTGAGCGTGCGTGTCTGTGTGATGGAGGGTATTTTGGTTCTGTGAGGGATGGAGAAAGGTTGTTTGTGTGTGTGTGTGTGTGTGTGTGTGTGTGTGTGTGTGCGCACGTGCCTGTGTGTGCATGCATGTTTGTGCGCGCGTGATTGACATTGGAGAACAAACCCAACCATATATACTTAGCAGTCCAGTGGATATGATGTGCCTCAGAGCTTATACAAAATAAAAAACTGATTACATAGAATCTCTTCTTAAGAGTAAGCACCTCCATTTTCTGCATCCGGCTTGTTGTGTGAGGTATGTGATGGAGGCTGTCTCTCTGGCCAAAGTGAATAGGATGGAGAACATAGAGCGAAACACAAGGACAGTGGCAGCCACCATCTTAAATGCTTGCAGTCACCAGTTAGAGATTTCACCAATCGTAGTTCAGGCTGAGTTGATTAATTCCTTAAAAATCCTCATCCCTGTCAGCGAACGAGGGCGATGTCTCATCTCCATGCTCTCCACCTACAAATATTGGATATTGGAGTGTGCCTACATCCTTAGCAATCTTCACCATGCCACACATACACCATGGTAGTCAAGAGTGTAAACAATGCCTTATATTTAATTACATAAGCAATTGCATTGCAATCACAGTGTAATGGGGTTCAGCAGCTGTTCTGATAGTGATAAGCTCCTAGGTGATGCGTGTGCAATCTTCAGAGCAAACAACTCCATGCGCCATTCCATGGCTAATGAGAGCGGGGAAATTCAATTAGTACAAAGGCTCGTCAAATTCTACAGTTCATATGGCTGAGACTATGGTAAATGCATGGTGATTCTACAGTTCATATGGCTGAGACTATGGTAAATGCATGGTGATTCTACAGTTCATATGGCTGAGACTATGGTAAATGCATGGTGATTCTACAGTTCATATGGCTGAGACTATGGTAAATGCATGGTGATTCTACAGTTCATATGGCTGAGACTATGGTAAATGCATGGTGATTCTACAGTTCATATGGCTGAGACTATGGTAAATGCATGGTGATTCTACAGTTCATATGGCTGAGAGGTAAATGCATGGTGATTCGTCGGATTTGTGGGTATACTTAGTGGGAAAGCCTTAAACCTCTGCTCATGGTTCCTTATGTGTCTGCTCATTGATTTTAGCATGGCCCTTGCTGCTATTGTTTTTATGATAATGCCCATAGCCAGCTGCAGCCCCATGTGCTCTGTTTGCTGTCCACTAGTCCACTAAGATTCAATTAGAGAGGGACCCAGCCAGTGAGGGACCCAGCCAGTGAGGGACCCAGCCAGTGAGGGACCCAGCCAGTGAGGGACCCAGCCAGTGAGGGACCCAGCCAGTGAGGGACCCAGCCAGTGAGGGACCCAGCCAGTGAGGGACCCAGCCAGTGAGGGATCCAGCCAGTGAGGGACCCAGCGATTTAAGCACAGTTCAGTTCAGGTCTGGTGGTGTCACACAGAGGCAAAGGCAGCCTCAGAGATGCAGCAGCTCTTGCCCAGGGTTTTGGCACTGATTGGAGGATTGGGATTGGGGTGCGTGGGATGTTTCGGGATTAATTATTAATCCGAATCCTGGAGTGCGGCTCAGTGGGAGCTGCGTTGTGGGTCTCTGGGACGAGGCCTGGCAGGGCGACCTGCACGACGACCATTAGGCTGGCGTTGGCAACCCAGACACGCCATTATTGGTCAAAACAGAGGCGAGTGGGCGGAGTGATGCAAACGTGATAATGCAGCCCTAGCATTAATCAATATGAAGTGTTTGAACAGGATTAAAAGAGAGCGAGCGAGAGAAAGAGACAGAGAAATAGAGAGAGAGTGGGAGGGGGGATGTCTGTATAAAGAAAGACTACACGTCACAGAGAAGAGAGAGAGAGAGAAAGAAAGAGATAATTGAGAGCTCAGATGGAGGGAGGAAAGGGAGAGACGAGAGACGAGAGGACAGGGTATGGATGCCTGGGTGTCTAGCCTCCAGCCCTGCCAGCCTCAGACTCTGGCACAGACTTCTATAAATTACTTCATGCATGGATCCTTACTCGCATTATTGACGAGGAGACATGACCTGCCATTTTTCCTGTCCCCCCCCCCACACCTGTAAGCAGCTCCCCCCCCCACCAGAAAGCAGCTCTCCCACCACTACCTTCCTCCCAAACCTGTCTTCAGTGGCGATCATTTCACATTGCAGATCTTTCAGACATCAATTCACCCCAGAGCCAAAAGGCAATCAAATGAGCGCCTGCACTCAGGCTGCAATAATTAGGTTGCTTCTTCGAGTTCAGAGACCACACTCTCAGCAGGGGCTGCTGGGCCGGCTTCCCAGACGTGGTGCGTCGAGGCTGATTTCTAATGTTGCGGAGTGAGTGGGAGTCCTCAAACAGGGTGGTGAGATTGGCCCGCTGTTGATTTCCAACCGCTCTGGGGGCACTGTTGCCTTTTGTTCTTTTCCAAACTACATCAAACCAGTTGGCATGTTGGGACCTTTTGCATTACTGTTTGAATGATAAAACAGAAGCAGCAATGATCATCACATTAATAGTATCTCAGTAGCACATAAAAAATAAAAAAAGGATAAAAAGGTTAATGATTATAATATATATTATGGAATATTTGCAAGGATAAACGCAGAAGAAACCATGTTAACAGTACAAATAATAGGATGGAACATAGACAGTGCATGGCATCCATGATGTTCTTTCCCAGGTTGTGCCAGCCCGTGTGCCAGCCCGTGTGACTCCCAGACCCATTTGCCACCACCCACCCACACTAATGATGCCCGGGGCTTGTCCTCTTTGCAGATGCTTTGTGTCCACAGAAAACCATAGTACAAATTTAACAAGCTGAGATGTGTTGTATTGTGTTGGCGCCACTCTGTGTGGATGGTAATGAATCTACTGCTCGGGGTCACAACGGTGTGATCAGCACAGAGACGTTCTGTCACCTTGGTCACATCTTCATTCTGCTCTACTGTGTGTGTGTGTGTGTGTGTTTGGATATACTGCATGCACTGTACGTGTGTCTGTGTTCGTCTGTGTGTGTATGCTCCCAAGTATCAATTTGTGTATTTGTTTCTGTGTCTGTGTGTATGTGGGGTTGCCTGTGCTTATATGTGTCTGTCTGTGCGCCTCTGTGTGTATGTCTGTGTCTGTGTGTGCCAGCTGGTTTGCATGTCTGTCTGTGTGCGTGTGTGTGTGGGTGTGTAAGCGGTTGCTGATGACAACAGCATTAGAGAGAGGGAGGAAGGGGCCTTTGATTGTAGGTGACCTCTGACCTGCGCTGCGCTGCGAACCCCTCCGCGGTGTCAGCAGTGGCCACAAGGCCGACGTCTCTCCCCACGTTAGCCAGCGGAGGTTAAGCACATATAATGAATCTAATTACAGGGAGCTTTGCTTGTGAGAAATCTGATTATGACAAGGAAGGGAACACTGTGCCTCCCACTTCTTACCTTGTTAAACATGGAAGAGGTCTCCCCAGTAATGGATGTCACGGCCAGGCCACACACAGAGCAGCCCTGACGCTCCCTCCGTCTGCTACAGAGCCGTTGTTTTTTATTTTGGTCTTGTTGTTGAGGCGTTGTCTGTTTTTTCAGCACGTTAAGTGTGGGGTGATGCGAGCGTGTGAGTCTCAAGGCTCCAGGTGTAAACGCGGCATGAAAGCGCCTCACAGAGGAGACGGAACAGCAAGAACTGCGCGAACGACGCGTCAGTCACCGGTCGCCGTTGGAGACTGAGCTGAAGTGAGGCGTGTGCGACGGGAGATTGACTTAGGGCCCCCCCTGACTCATCAACGGCGACAGCTCCCGTGGTCGGCACGCTGACAAGAATGACTCTGCACCCACGCCACGATGTGCCAAGCTCGAGGCTCGAAGGTAGGGCTGGGGGTAAACGATTATTTTCAAAACGATTAATCTGGCGATTATTTTATCGAATAGTCGACTAATCTAACGACTAATTGGACGATTAGTCTAACGATTATTTTTCTGTTGCTCGATTAAAACCATAATGTATCTCAAATAAATACCCCAAAAAATCTTAATAATATACTTTAATGAGCACCGTTTTGCACAGCAAAAGTCCAACAATGCATTTCATGTTTATCTAGAGTTCACAGTAAAATGTTTGGTACTCAAATGAGCCCTATCACATTTGGATGTGGTGCTCATTAATTTAAATGTTTTCAGTGCTTATAAAAACATTCATTCATTGATGAGCACTGCGCACCACCTTATGTGCAGCCCTGTCCTGGACATTGCTTGGCTGCATTAGTTGACATTGGCGATCTAACGTGGTAGTGAATCATGATACATACTATAAGCTGGCCAACGTTAGTCTAATGTTATGTGTTTGACTCGTAAATGACCACAGCATGAGTTAGCTCTCTGTGCCGTTTGTTGGTGCTTGGTTGGCGTGTTCTGCAGCCGTAAGTTAACGTTTACTAAACTGACACAGCTGTCTAGCCGCTGCCGCTATAGTAGCTAGCTACCAAGCACGAACAAACTGCACGGAGAGCTAAGAAGATAGTTAGCTAGCACCACCGAAGTGCGCAGAGCTCAAGCTACACAACACACTGAACAAACGTTAAATGCGAGACGTTTGAGAATGGAGATAGAAACGCACCCCATTGTCTCTCGTGAAGGGGACAATAAGTAACGTTGGTTACATTAATTTAACGTTTGTTCAGTGTGTTGTGTAGCTTGAGCTCTGCGCACTTCGGTGGTGCTAGCAAACTATAGCTCTCCGTGCAGTTTGTTCGTGCTTGGGTGCTAGTAGTTAACGTTAGCTAGCTACTAGTGTGTCAGTTAAGTTAACGTTAACTTACGGCTGCAGAACAGCTAAGTCATGGTGTTGGTCAGCTTATAGTATGTATCATGATTCACTACGTTAGATCGCCAATATCAACTAATGGCGCCAAGCAATTCCCTGGGTTTCTGCTCTCTCAGTCCTTGCGCAATGTTTGTTTCTGTTTGGGTCAACCACGTGTATGTGCCGAAGCGTCGACGTAAAAATATGGCGTCGACGTAATTTTGAAATCGACGCGTCGACGTCATCGACGCGTCGCTACAGCACTACTCGAAGGTCCATTTTTCGGCACCGCCACGCAGCGGCAGGGACTGTTAGCGAGAGACAACTCCTCATTAACGCCAATGAGAAGGCAGGGAGAGAGATGGAGGCTGACAGGGAGAGGGAGTGAGAGTAGTCAAGGGACGGTGTGCACAAAAGAGGAACAGCAGTGATGTGGAAGAGCCTCAGCAGGCTGCTACCACTGTCATCCGTCCGCCTTGTACTTATGCCTCCCCTCGCTTGGCTATAACCTGCTTCACACACTTCCTCTCAGTCCCTGGGCTGCATATGTCATGCTGTAGAGGATTCCTTTGTGTCCGCAGGTTGTTGGAGGCTTGGTTGAGCTTGACGAAACAACACCAACAAGTCTTTGTGGTTGTCCCAGGGCTTGAAGTGCAGTATGCACTTGTTATGTCATGTTGTGAAATGAAAGGCTTAAAAATATATCCTTTTGTGCACATGGCAACAAAACAAAGCTTGCACATACAGTACTTGCCCTGTGCACCACGCATGCATGCATACAGATACATAGAAATGTACACATTCACAAATGCATGTACATCTACACTACGATACACACACACACACACACACACACACACAGATAGACAGACACACAGACAAAAGCAGGTGTGATAGTCATCCACAGGGAGGGCTCTAGAAGGTGTGTGCCATGGTCTGCTCTGAGGGGGGACAGCTGGTGAGGGGTCAGGGGCACAAGGTCCTGTTGCCCGTACAGATGGTGATCCACTCAACAAGATGCTGACTGGACAGCTCCACTCTCCCAGCTGCCCGCCCCAAGTCTCAGAAGACTCTGGGAAAAAGGAAAAGACTCTGGGACTGGGACTGGGACTGGAAGTAGGGTCGGTTTGCAGCCACACCACTGTGAAAACCACCAGTTCAGAGCGCTGCTTGTGCTTTTGTGTTCACATCAAAGCAGGGCCAAAATGGGGTCCCTTGTTCCTAATCATGCAGCGATGCAAATGTGAAACAGAAATTGTCACGCTCCTTTTCTCTCTGTCATTGTATACTACTGAAGAGTTTGTTGTTGTTGTTTTTTTGTGTGTGTGGAGAGCATCTGAGCAACAGCGCCATAAAATGAACATCTGCATCTGCGGCCTGCTTTCTTTTCCTTTTTCAAAGCCTGTCAGGTGAACTGTGCTTTCAAACAAAGAGACATTTGAAATTCAAATGAACATCACATTTCTGTCTGGTATTGTTCAAATCGTTTCCCCTCTTCTTGGCAATAGGGCCTTGTTTTTGTTGATGTTGCTATCGCACAGCCTCTGGGCCACCTCATCCTGTGGAAATCTCGCCCTAATTTGCACTTGTTGAATGGCTGTTGTCAGGACCTCAAGGAGCTGGACTAACACAGTGGCAGCGTGTGTGTGTGTGTGTGTGTGTGTGTGTGTGTGTGTGTGTTTGTGTGTGTGTGTGTGTGTTTGTGTGTGTGTCTGTGGCAGCAGTCTCAATTACAAGCCTTCGCTAGCCATGCTCCCTGCTGACACCCTGCCTTTACACCTGCACAGAGCCTGCATTAAATCCACCACTTTAAGTCCAACAATTTTTTTTTCTTTTTTTCCATTGCCGCCTGGAGCTCTGGGTAATGAATCTCACATACATGGCTCCATTCACATTTGGCCCTGGCTGCTAACGTAAATGCGAGCGGCTTCAATTGGCGACATGGGCTACACACATTACAGAGTGCACCAATGTATGCCATGAGACACTGCCATTCTCCCTCCTAATAGGCAACACAGACAAGCAAGGAAAACAATTCTACCCTGTGGATTCTGTATGGTCCTTCATAATTATTCCACTCGGCCTGATTAGGTCCGTTAACGATGCCGCTAATGAGCTTTGTATTAGATTAGGCCTGTAGTGGAGAGGAGATCTGTTGTCTTTGGCAGCGTCGGCAGGCTCTAAAGCTTGTAAAGAATCACCCAGGCCCCCACATCATAGGTGCACGCATCATAAGCACACACACGTAGAGATTGCCAATGCTGCCTCAGGGACATAGATACGTGAAGGAGACAGATGGATGTTGGGTAATTGTGCAGAGTACAGGCTTTATGGCCCTCTGTTGGTGAATCATGGGGACTCATAGAGAGTGTGAGAATGTGCAACAATCCAGGGATTTCTTTTTTTTCCGCCTGCCAAGTGTCCATCGGGCGTCAGGGTTTTCAAAGTCTCAAAGATGTCCTCACGCAGACTCATGCCTCATTGTCTGGGTGCTTAGGGCAAAGATTAGTCTGGGAAGTCCCGCCCCACTTCTTCCGGCCAAATTGATTTTGCCTCAGAACTGGGTCTGGCCAAGTTTGCATACCCGTTCATTTCAAGGTTTCCAGAATCCTTGGAGCCAATCACAAACTGGCTTTTGGCTACCTGGCGCGCCATTGGCGGATTTAAACTTACCACGGCTACGTTATAAAATCTCCTGCATGGAGAGTTTTTAAACATTGGACATGGTGGCCGCCGAAGCACCGCAAAACTTCGATAAGGCAAGTTTTCTTTGAAAACAGAACAGAAACTTGCCCTGGAACAATTCATACAGAAAAAATATGTGTTTGCTTTATTACCGATCGTTGTATCGTTGTATAGTATCGTTGGTCTGATTGGTTAAAGGACTGTCCAATCAGGTGGCTGAAGTGGAGCGCCGTTGAGAGTTGGCCAGACCAACTGAACAAATGGAATGCAGTGAAGGGGCAGGGAATTCCCAGACAAGGCAAAGATGGCAGAACGGGCTAAATGTATCTTTCTGCGGCAAAGAAAGTGTGTTGATGAAAAGCTGTCTTGCCACCCCAAGCACAGTGACTCACAGGCTGAGAGGAATGTGAACTCTGTTGGAGCACTGCAAGATATCTGAATGTGAACTGCAAAGATAAAAGAACTTAAAAGAAGCCATTGAGCCCAATGCCACAGGTACTTGACATCCATTTCTATCAGCGGGACAAATGGA